>NC_030422.2:5654030-5739030 GCF_001660625.3 Ictalurus punctatus | reverse complement strand
GCGTAACGCTAAACCTTAAAATCCATGTGTAGGGATTTATTTATTTATTTGTTTGTTTGTTTATTTAAAGCGTGCAAAAGGAAGCTCACGGGCGCTTTCTACGCTTACAAGCGTTCATAGACGACCACATGTGAGCTCGTTCTAAAAGCTGGATTATTCCTTTTGTCGCGCTCTCCTGACACAGCACATGCGGGGACTTTTTCACTTCGCCGAAGCGTATGAGTGCCAGAAAGATATCTCTCCCTTCCGGTATCTAAAATTGTACCAGTGACCGTATCGCCCCCCCCTCACCCCTCGTCTGTTTCAATTACGCTTCACCGTATCATGTAAGTGAAAAAAGGGAAGGATGAAGAGGAAAAGAGAAGGAAGATATAAAGGAAGAAGTGGTATTGTGGGGTGGGGGGAGGGGGAGCGGAAGAGAGACTAAGACAATGAGAAAGACTACGGATATATTTTTAGGATTCTCTTGGCTGGGACTGAAACCGCATCAGTGCCTCAGGCAGCGTGCCCAGAGCTGCTGGTTTCATTGCACAGCGCCCCGTCCACAAAGCCGCCACTCCGGAGGCCAGAGACGGGCACGGCATTGTGCTGGCGAGGGCACCTATCGAGGCTTTCGAAACTCGTGCTCGTGCACCCCGAATAAAAGCGTGCAGCTGTATCAAGGCTGCTCCGGCTAAAAATATCGCAAGGCTCCCCGTTTAATCAGCACGACGTCGGGATTCCTTCTCACCATGCCAGAGAGAGCAGGATGTGGAGGAGACTCGCACTCGAGCGTCACGAATAACGCGGCGTCGGCCGTGAAAACCAGCGAAACGGGCGTCCCGGAACATCGTCCTCGCCTCTCTTTTCTCTCGTTTTATTTCTCCGGAGACGACACGCACACGCCAGGACAGGTGTGTCGTTCGCATAGGCTACCGCACCGCCGTCTGGAATGGATAACCAAGAGCGCACCTTGTGTGTCCTGTTTGACCCGTAAACGTCTGGAGCACCTGCTTTACTGTATCACCATGGGCACCATGAGACAGTTTAACTCTGGCTCCACCCCTAACGACATTCAGCTGTGTTAATACGTAATGAGTAGCACATTTAGTCTAATGATTCTGTAAGCTGCTCTTTAATAATGGCACGCCCCGTAGACCGTCGAAATCTTAAATCGATAAGATACTTGCTTGTGAGGGATTCCGGGCGGGATACAACACGGCGCATGTAAAGAGGTCGTTTTTTTGTCACGTTTTTCCATTATTCCTCACCGTCGTACTGTGAAAATAAAAATCGACATTTACGCATCATTAAACATCTCCAGAAGAAAGCCGTCTTCGGTAACGGCGTGTCCGTCTCTCTCTCCTTGACGTCACGTCGGTTAATGCCTGATCGCGTAGTTGAATTTAACCAGTGCACTTGGCTAATATTACATCACCTGTATTTTGGTGATAGTAAAAGGTAATCATTTGCCCGTTCAATACTAAAGCCAGCCATGTATTTTACAGTGACCCGGCTCATGAAGGCAAGAGGATACGCACGGGCGCCAGGGGAGTCGGCGCAGTTTAGTCATCCGTTCCAGCCGAGAGGTGAGACGGTATACCGTGATAAGGGCATCTGAAATATACAGGTGTTGATGATCAGGAAAAAAAAAGTTGGGGTGTTTCTTTTTTTTTTGTTGTTGTCGTCGTCGTCGTCGCCGCGCATTCACCATGACGTATAAATAAATAAATAAACCGGTAAAAGCCAGATAAACGCAGTGTTTTAGTACTGAAGAAGAACACACAGAAATGCTCGTGATTTCTGTCCACTGCATCTGTTGCGCCGTATTTTTCTGGCACCATTCATAAACAAAACTAATCACACATTAGTGAGACCGCGTTTATTTCGTCTGCCTGTGACGATTTGGATGCTGGTTTATTTATGGCTGTCATCTCTATTAAAAGATTGATCTACGGCCACGTCTTAACCTCCTGGCAGAGGCAACCGGGTTGGGAGATGAAATGTTATATCTGTGTGTAAAACCTTTTGTCCTTGTACGTAGGCCGTACCCAAACTGTGAATGAGAAGAAGGAGTCTGAACGCTGTCTGGGTTTTATCGCTTGCAGCTATGAACGCCTCTGCGTCTTTATTTTATTTATTTTATTTTTTTTGGGGGGGGGGGATCATACAAAGGCGCGCTACCTGGAATGTTTCCATCCGAAAGAAGCGGCATGGAAACGTTTCCAGCAAGGTGTGATTGAATCTCTACCAACGTTTCAGTTTGCACAGGATATACCGTGGCTATTAAAAAATAATAATAATAATAAAATAAAAAATCCAGCATTCCGCCTCGAGTCTTTTTGGGAAAGAGTCTACTAACTTAACACCTGTAGGCTGTGGATCAGGTGGTAGAGCGGGTTGGCGTAGGGTTGGCGGTTCCATTCCCGGCCCACGTGACTCCACATACCGAAAACTGTCCTTGGGCGAGACGCCGAACCCCAAGTCGCTCCCGATGGCATGATAGCATGGCTAACTTGCATGGCAGCTCTGCTACCACTGGTGTGTGTGTGTGAATGAGACACGGTGTAAAGCGCTATACAAGTGCACCATTTACCTCATGATTTGGCAGCTTTATTCCACTGTTCCTTGACAAAATGTTCCAGCTCTACCTAATTGCAAGGGGACATCCTGTGCACAGCCCCTTTCCAGGTCTTCGATAGGATTTATGCATGGTTCTGAAGCCGTTCACTTAGATTCGTACCATGAGTCGCTATTGTGCTGGAAGGTACGATTTTTTTTGTCGTCTTCAGCTGTTCTGCAAGTTTTGTGCCGAAATAAATCGGTATTTGGAGCCGTCCATGATTCTCTCCCAGCTCCAGCTGGAAGGAAGCAGCCCCACTTCGCAATGCTGCCACCACCATGCTTCACCGTCGGGTGTGGTGTTCTTTCGGCGATGAGCTTTCTTGTTTTTGCACCACATATCTTTTTTTTTTATTATTGTTATTTGGGATGATATAGGTGGGGCTTAGATGTTTATTTTGGGGGGGGGCAATTAGACATACATAAGCGAATGTTGATAGCTGGCTTGCATGAAATCTACCTAGCTATTGGTGGAAAAAGCTGTCGTGTGTGTGTATATATATTATACATGCCAAGCTGTTGAGAAAGGGAAGGTAGTCAGCTACTCGGTTTCCCGGGCAGGTTTGGTGCAGGGCTGGCAGAAAAATGTCATATTGGATAGCACGGTCTCTTCGTTTCGGCTCCACCACCTTCCGCACGTGGACTGTATCATCGATACTGCGCCTTTCAGACGTGTAACAAAAGAACAGTCGGTTTTGTGTCTACCGTTCACAAGAGCTGAAATCACTGGGGTCAGTCTTTGTGAGAGTAATAGTGTTAGCGCTGTTTGGTTTGGAGCAGTGGGTCAATAGAACGTTTCGCCCCTTACTGCTTCACTGTGTCGGCAACGCGGCCGATGGGAAGCAATTACGGGGGTCAGAGGTGAAGTGATTAGCCGTAATTATGGGTAGCGGGGTTGCCGATTTGTCTATAGCCGTTCAGACAAGGTCGCCGCTTCCGTGTCCGACCCACAGTGTGAAAGGTTTAACGTCTCCGGACTGGAGGTGTGTTTTCCCCTTTTCCTGATTGTCCAGAACGTGTTCTAAAAATGCGAAATAGCTGAGATTTTGTGAAACGTGGCCGTTCGCACTCCGATGCATCTCTGTAGTTCTTTTGTGCGTGAAATCCTCTTTAGAGATCCTGACTAAACTTTGTCTGACGCTATCAGTAATTCACCAAGGCAACCAGGCGTGCAATGTGGCCATTTCCATTTCATGGCTCTCTTCACTTTCGTCTGAAGAATGGATGGGGGGGATGAACCGATGTGAGTTTTGAAGCCTTTCAACCGACGAGTGCGCATTCAGCACCTTTCGGACACGTGAAGCCGCGTTGTCACTTCGCTCCGCGTCGTCATCGGGAAAGTAAGACGATCCTTTCCCGCGTGAGATTTTTTTCGAAGGCGCCGGATCCGGTACACGTGCTCGGGATTTGAACCGGACCAGGCCAAGTCGAGAATGGAATCGGGGGTGCTCGCGAAGGTGCTGTGAAATCCCTGGAAGAAACGGAGATGAAAACAGACCTCATGTCACAGATCTTGTGTATCTCTTTACACGCTTCTAAACCTGGTATCGCAAGGCGTAGATGTGCAGCTGCGAAATATATTACCGCTACAGATATACTATCCAAATCCTGACCGCCTGGGTTTTCTGAGTCTCTTAACTATGGAGAAAACATCGCCCGGTTGGTATCGTGTTACTTTTAACACCATAAAATGGTCAAAACTCTCGGTATTATTTGGCGGAGGTTACATTGGCATTCCGAAAACAATTCACGAAAGCTCGCTCACGGCACGCGCTGGAATCGTAAACCAAGCAGTATTTGATTATCTACTACCTGGGTTTTCACTGTAGAATCTCGCTCCAGTATACAGATGCATTGCATTGGCCGTTTAATAAATAAATAAATAAATAAATAACTTTAGTGCCCGCTGATGGCTCCTCTCCTTGTCGTGCTCATCGGGTAGATCACGATTTTAGTTTCGGAAGATGGTCCAGATGTGAGGACACAGCTGTTCTCGAACATAAAGAGTACACCGCATACTTTTACGTTTCTAGTGTGCAAGGTGAAATATTGAGCAGGTATCATCTGAATAGTAAGGCCTCGCGGTGAATTTTGGACTAAGGAGTTCGGCGCAGGAGAAGCCTTGTTCTCTTATCTGATCCCGTCTCCTGCTTGGCTTGTTGTCTGATCATCATTGCGTTTCTCAAGCTCAGCGCGTAACACCGCAAAAAAAAAATTCCATCGCATTTCGTCACTCGTAGCATGCTCTTTCCCGAAGTCCTCGGAAAACGTCCCGTCCCGCGTACGCTTACCCAGCGGCGACGCCGGAGACTCTCTACGTGCGTAGCAAATAAACGTCTCCTTGCAAAAGCTTCGGAACAACAACGCCTTCTAAAACCTGTTTATCCCCAGTCTCGGGTTAGGTAGAGCCTCTGCCGTACGGGTCCTTCGAATTTGTCGTTACTATAGAAACGCTTACGTATTCTGTATTAGAATTAGGACGCACAGTCATGAGACAATCCGATACGACACGATCACAGCTGCCGTTCTAGAAAACTAATCGACCGACCGGTCAGATTTGAGAATTCAAAAGCGCTGCGGTCTTAAGGATTTAAAAATATTTTTTTCAGTACTTACCGACAAGCATCTCTGAAAGAAAGACAGACTGAAATGACCCTGTACGACATTGAAGCTGTAATCCTGAGAGGCTTATATAACGTCTGGCCAAGACACTGCCACTTATGCTTTTGATAAACCGAGTACAAGATTGCTCAGAGACTCTATTACACCAGATGAAAGTGATTTTGCTTTGGGAAGCCAGTATTAAAGACTAGGAGAAAGCGACTTGGGTCACAGTCAAGCCACCCACTGGTTCTTTTTTTTTTTTTTTTTTTTTGACCCACTATTACTCAGAGTGGAGGTCAGTCACTCGTAGACATTGTTTCTGTTTGTGGTCAGCCACAGGGTTGCGTTGCATGCATGGGCTGGGAGGGGATAGAAGACAGACGTTATTCCCTTTTTATATGGGTGAATAAAGGGAAATAACGCTTTCTGTGCTGGTGGGAACGATGAGATTTTTTTTTTTTGCTGAAACAACTGAGACAAAACTACCAGCAGACACTGAGAAAGAAAGTGTACGGTCATGTGTTTCCTCTGAGACGCGTCTTTTAACACAGCGGCCGGACGCTTGGAGGAAACGGTGCTAACTGCCCTCTTCCGGATACACGATCGACATGGTCGGTCGGTGTCGCTCTGATTGACGGCGAGGAGAGAGTACGTCATCCGTCCAGCATGACCGGTTTTGTTCTCTTGCGTCCGCGGCCATGGTATTTGCCGGCTTACGCTTACACGACTGAGCAGTTGAGGGTTAATTAAGGGTCTTGCTCAAGGGCCCAGCAGTGGCTGTGAACAAAGTGGGATTTGATCTCACGACCGTCCGATCGGTAGTCCAACGTCTTAAGCGCGTATCTACCCCCGTCTTCGCAATTCCAAGCTGCGTTCTCTTGACGATAAGGTCGACGCCTTTATCTTATGCTACTCCGAAGCCATCGTTTTTAAAGCATTTTATGATTAGTTCACATTAACATGCGAGAGATAACCACTAAAAAGGAACCAAAGATGTACCTTGAGGGTAAAACGCAGGTACTGCTTACTATGTTTCTGTAGGAATGTACAAGAGTTTGTTCCTTTCAGAAGGATAACACTGACTACGTTTACACGGGCAGCAGTGATGTAATCACTGACCTTATTCTGAATAAGACAATATTCTGATTAAGGTGTTTACATGAGTGGCTTTTAGAATACTCCTTTCACGTTCAGGTTTTACGTGTTATAGAATGTAGATGGATTAACGTCACACGTCATTACGTCCCCGCGTCACGCCGTCCGACGTTCCCTCCAGAATTTCACGTATCGACGTACGGTCGGTCTTCGTTATGGGACCGTATACAGTCTCGGGTGTTTCAGTTTTAATTTTACGAAAGCTTCAAGTGCGGTTAATTATCTGTCGTGCCGTACGTGCAAACAGACGACTGCTTGAAGCCGTGGGCCGCGTCCCAAACCGCGCACGTACCTACTATATAGTAGCTGAGATACATGTATTCCTTCTACTATATACTGTAGCAGGTAAGTACGCGGTTTGGGACGCAGCCGTGCTCTCTTGTTTGCCGTCAAACGGTCGAGCGCTGCCGTGTGTGTACGTGTCCTGCCGCACAATGCGGTGAAAACTCTCACACGGCGTTAATAGTGTGATTAAGGTGTGTACACGTCTGTAACGCACGCCGATAATGCGACTAAAACAGGAAATACTCCACACGTCTTAATTCCATCTGTGTTTACTTCGAGTACGACTTTAATCGGATTAAGGATCATCAGTAATCGCTGTTTACATGATAGTTTCTTAATCCGAGTATCGTCTTAATCGGGTTGTGTCACTACTTCAGAAAGCTAGAACCATCAAACTTTTTTTTAAAAAAAACAAAAACTCTTTATAAGCCATTTTTCTTTTAAAAGGGTTTCTACATTGCTCCTATTCTGAACGAAGATCCCCTGTTGTAGGATTCTACGTAGAACTTTTAAGGGCTCGAGGGTGAGACAAACCAGAGAACACGTTACGGTTGTAGACGCAGCCTTTTTTCCCCTAAGAGCGTATCTGTTCGACATGATCGGTAGCGCAATAACAACAAGGTTATTTAACAGCTATGAGGTTGCCGGCTCGTATCCAAGATTTTGGCACGACAGTACGTGGAACTGTCCGGTGCAGCTTGTGCAGCTTTCGGTAATGATGACAGTGCAGTGTAGGATATCTGATCACATCATCCATCCGCTCGTCCTTAATCAAATCGAGTGATGTGTATGTGTCAGGCCAGGGAGGGCTCCATGGCCGAGTTCCGCTGTTGCCTTGGGCCCAACGGACACGCTCATAAAACACATCTGTCACATACTCGCCAGTTTGTGAACGCCTAGGACGCGCCGTGTAATAGGCTTTTCACGTTCCGTTTATGGCCGTTTTAAAAATAAATAAATAATCTAGATTAAAGCCGCAGCCAAAAGGTTCACAGCTATCATTCTAGCTGAGGAGTTTCGGAAGTGATGACCTGGAAAAGCCACTTATGATTTTATAGAGCCGCAAGTTGATCCGGATAAAAACCCCTCTTTCTGCAGTGGAACGGGAATGTGTTTGGAGTATCATTAATATTACAACCGTGCCATATGTTCGCTTCATAAATCCAGCAAATGGACTCCAGTCCTTATAACGAAACCTAATTAGACTGATAATGATATCTCTTCATGTCTGTACACAAAATGAGCACTTTTTCAATTTCACAAAAATACTGCATTTTATATTTTTATATATATATGAATAAATCTTTCCTGTACATGAGTAGCATGGAAAAATCTTGCTGACTCAGAAGCTCCAGATGAACCTTTTCTTTCAATATCTCCGTCAACGCTCACTCCAGACACCTTTGGGTTCCACACCGGACTTGTAGCGTCCGAGGTCGCAGCCGGACCCAACCGTGACTTTCACGCCTTTTGCCTTGCGCCAGATAGATTGCTGACCCAACAGGACTACAGCCTGTGCTTACCCTCATCATGACGACGAACATCTGTCTTACTCCAGCGAAGATTCTGCACCAGCAATAAAAGGCAGCGGTCTTGAAGCTGTTAGTACCACTACCGGGCCATCGAGACCAGAGAAACAATGCAGTCGTCTGTAACGAACGATCGACTTTCTGAACAGTGCGCTGAATTTACTGACGCGCGTTTTACCGAGAGGCTCCGGTCGGATGTTTCCCGCCTTCCGATAAGCCGTGACTGTGTACGAGAGCGGCGGGAGAGGTTCGAGGAGTGCTGGTGTGATCCTCGGCGCAGTGAGCTGCCGGGCCGTCCTGCTGTGACGGGGGTCACGCTGTGTCGATGACAATGTCAGAGCACGTTACACCCGACGCAGAATGCTTACGGCCAATTATGCCTGCTACGCCTTTACCACCATTTTAAGAGGCTCTCGTTGACCTGTGAGTGTGTCAGTGTGTGGGGGCATGTTTTTGTATCCTGATGGGGACTAAATGTCCCCATAAAATGTCCCTAGAAAGATATGAATATCTGACCGTTTTGACATATTTGCTCCCAATGAGTACTTTAAAAATATATATAAATATATATATATTTTTTTTTTAAAGAGACAGGGTTTGACATTAATTGCTATAGTAATAATTGTTAAGGTCCTCACAAGGATGATACGAGAAAAAAACGTGGCGTTTGTTATGAGCTGCTGAGATTTATTCAGATACAGATATACGTGAGGAATGCGCAGTAAAAAAAGCAAGAGCGGCCTGGTACGTTCTTGTGGACAGTACGGCAGTTCCTATGGATTACATTAGAACCTTTTTTATGCTTCGAAGTGTGTATACACATCACACGTGGATAGATGTCTCCGGTGTCCACGGACTGCAAAGAGGACAGTGATGAATGTGGCTTTCAGAGCAGAATGTGCAAGCGATTATCAGTCGTGTGGCTGGAGGGTGGGTTTCCCAGTGGGTCTGCCCATGTGGTGCACAATTGTCAGGGTTGGGGTTAGAACGCTAAATAGAGTTCACAAAGGCTCAACTTTTTGTCTTCGTCTGGAAAGAAAGACTCCTTGTCTTGCCTTGAACTAAATCGGTTCCATCTGTCTACTTCGGTCTCCACGGATCGTGTCGACGATGCCCGAAACGCACGGCAAACGATTCGATTCGCTGGCACCGCTCCGTGCGTTTATTCCGACCCGTTCGATTTTATTCGATCGTATACCGCTTGGACGTTGTCACTCACAAAGCGGCGTCGCAGAAATATCCACCGATTCCAGATATCGGTTTTTAAAATTTATAAACGGATCCTCAACGAGGAAGCCAGAGGTGACCGTGACGAGGAAACACTGACAGGAACCCCGTCCTTATTTAGGTGACATCGGATAGTGCGATTTATAAATCTCTTTCTCTTTTTTTTTTTCCCCCCCATTCCAAAACTTTGTACTACGTACGATCTGTTGTGTTGACGTTCTTAACTGTGCAGTGATGGAGACTTGAGCGCGAAACCTTTCTCAGCAATTGCGGTCCTGAGACTGTCCGAGGAAGAAGATCCACAGCCATCGTTATGGTTTCTGTGGTCTCGTGGTGACCTTCAGGCTGTGCACCTGGAGCCATCTCCAACTCCAACCATCAAGAAGGTCCAGCGAGCAGAATGAGTCAGGATCGCCGGTGACTTCCCATGCGTGAGCGCGAGAGAAAATAGAGAGAAGGACCTTGCACAGTGTATGGTTCAAGAAAATGTACACTGTCCAAGCAGGGACCTTGTTCCGTCGTTTGAAGGTGAATAAGCAAAAGTTGTGTTTGTGGATCTAAAGTTCAAAACTAGAGAGAGAATCTATAAATATCACTACTACTACGTTCCCTGGCTTTCTTGGTGATCTTTCTATTCAGATCCGACCTCGTACGTTCGAAAGCAGGTCCTAACTCACTGGGATGTGTGACATGGACACGCATACAGCCAGCTTGGACATGCTTTGCTGATAATATGAAGTTGACGCCGGGAGATAAGGCTATTAGAGAGCATGCACAGGAAACAACCGTGACAGCAGTGCTTTGTAGTCTGTGTACCCAAGATGCCGACCGTTCCTTATCTCCGAGATATACGACAGATTTCCTGCTTTCCTTTGGCACCCGTTCAGCGTTTTGAAATGCGCCTGGCATTAATACAGCACTCGCGGAGGAAGGAACAGCCTTATAAGGCGCTTGGCTTTGTTCCAGTATCCGTTGCTCGTTGAAACAGAGAGCAGAGCGGCGGGTGAGAAAATGACCTCCAGTCCAGAAACGTTCACAACCGGAGTGTGTGTGTGTGTGTGTGTGTGTGTATATATACACACTGCACTGTCTGATACTACACTATCTTTATAATATGTGGATATATTGAGCAAAAGTGTAATAAATCCCGTGAGCAACGTCTTCGTTCTCCAATGAAAGACGGTGCAAGTTTCAAGACTTCCAATAAGCAGTGTCTTCCACATGAGACTGAAAGGGGAAAAAAAAAAACCCAACAACAAATCTTTAATTCCAAGCCTCGACCACCCACGTGACCAGTGTTTGCGTTCCAGCGATATTCGCCCGAGCAGCCTGCAGAAGCTAGCGCGTTCTACCACTACTATAAATCCTTGACGGAATATTTAGCTTTCTCGGCTCAGGTTTTATACCGAATATCGTATTTTTAATAGCCCCAGCTGCAGAGAGAAATCTTTTCTATCGAAAGCTCTTTGAACATGAGCCGTGAGGTCAGCTGTGTTTAATGGCTCGAGTTTGAACTCTTCATCACTCCCTTATTGTTTACTTGGCCCGACCTGTCTGAATCGAGAGAACCTGATACTCACTGTCTGTCATTATGAGCGCAGATGAGTGTGTGTGTGTGTTGAAACCTGTGAAAATGTAGTTTCTATATTTCGCATAACTTGAGCCGCTGCGTCTTTGGGAACCGTGGTAAACGGCATGCTTATAGTCGCATCCTGCCCCCACGTTCGTCGTCTTAGCATGTCGATTATTTCCTAGACATAGGAAAGCAACTTGAGACTGGATCAAAGAAACGTGTCAGGCATCTGGAGCTGCAGCCGGAGGGTATGCCTACACATACCTCCATTAACACACACACACACACACACACACACACACACACAGCAGTCTCACACGGGGATCTCTGACAACACGTTGTTCCTGAACATGTCTACTATACTGACGCCTGCATACTCATTAGAAAATCTAATCTCGGATCTCATTCCGTACCAGTGTCCGATACGAGAGTGTCGTACCAGAGTCCGATACGAGAGTGTCGTACCAGAGTCCGGTACGAGAGTGTCGTACCAGTGTCCGATACGAGAGTGTCGTACCAGAGTCCGGTACGAGAGTGTCGTACCAGTGTCCGGTACGAGAGTGTCGCACCAGAGTCCGGTACGAGAGTGTCGCACCAGAGTCCGGTACGAGAGTGTCGCACCAGAGTCCGGTACGAGAGTGTCGCACCAGAGTCCGGTACGAGAGTGTCGCACCAGAGTCCGGTACGAGAGTGTCGCACCAGAGTCCGGTACGAGAGTGTCGCACCAGAGTCCGGTACGAGAGTGTCGCACCAGAGTCCGGTACGAGAGTGTCGCACCAGAGTCCGGTACGAGAGTGTCGCACCAGAGTCCGGTACGAGAGTGTCGCACCAGAGTCCGGTACGAGAGTGTCGCACCAGAGTCCGGTACGAGAGTGTCGTACCAGAGTCCGGTACGAGAGTGTCGTACCAGAGTCTGATCTGGAATATCGACTTGGGTTTAGTATTTATGCAGGTGGACTTTTTTGAGAGCAAGGATTTCTCCACCGAAGGTCTTAAATGCGAGCTTTTTATTTTGTTATATATCTCAAAAACCAGGAATATGCCAGATATGAGGAATATACCCCCCCCCCCGTACCCCCCGCTTGCAATTTTCCATTTGAAACCACCACGATGAATAACAATTGAATCATCCAGAAATGATCGTCTAGTAAAGACGGGGAAAAAATGAGCGTTTACACCCTTTTGAATTTGAAGAAGAGTACAGGACTGTACGTGGATTTTTCTTTTTGCTGGCATCCGTAATAAATAAGAGTTAACAGACGTTAGCTATGTACTTGTCTAATGTTGAGCAAAACATCCGTTCGTTTACCCTGACAGAAAGCAAGAGCGTTCCAGAGCGTGAGAAATGTGGGGAAAGGGGCGGGGCTTCCACGCCGTGTCGGACAGCGTCGGAGAGATCAAAACACCCGTGCAAATCGGTCCAGACTTTGCTTGGAGGATATTCTTGAGTGCTCCTGAAGAGTTTCCCCATAGGGAACGCTTACTGGCATTGGAGACTCCTTCCATAAATGTTCAGTAAATATCTCCATATGAACATCCATCCACCTATAGGCTATAGCATGCCTACGTTTGGTTAAGTAGGGAAACTAGAGCGGATGCAACTTAGCATGACGTCACGCAACGTTTTTTTTTTTTTGTGTTTTTTTCTATCCCGCCTTCTTGAAGCCGTTCGCCCAAATTTGTAAATGCTTTTCCACTTGGAGTTTTTTTAAATTTTTTTTACATTTTTTATTTATTTATTTTTTAGGTGAGCTGCTAGACTTTCACAAAGTTTATATTTATTGATATTTAAGGACAATATTTAACCTTATATGGACACTCACTAGCTATGATTCCAGAATTATCGGCACCCTTCACGAAATATCGGTAACCACGTTATTCTGGTCTCACACACACACACACACACACACACACACACACCTGGGGACAATGTAGAGTACCAGGATGGGAGGAAACTGGACACAGGAAGAACTGAGCTCGGAATAAATCCAGGACCCTGCAATTGTAAGGCACCAACCTCGACCAAAAATAAATAAATAAATAAATAAATAAAAACCATTCTCCGTCATCCGTAAAAACGTGTATATATATATTTATCGTTTTAAAATATGAATATAACGTTAAATATATAACCCCCAACTAACTGGAGTTAGTCCAGTACTGTACATGGGCCAAACGTTTGTTTTCGTCACGGTACACGTGGTACGTATTTCACGTGTGTAATACTGACCGAACCCTACGATTAGTCACGTTTGGCCTGTCTGGTCACCCTGGACTGTGTGTTGATGAGCCAAGAGATGAAGTTGATGCAATCTTTTTCTGGGAAGGCACGAAGCACATCGAGGAGCTTTACTTTTAAATCTCTTCTCCTCGCTGCGGCGAAGCTCTGTAATCGCTCCACGGACACAGATGCTGTTTTTGTCGTCTTGGCTCTGTACTCCACTTCTTCTGGATTTGCGATGAAACGGCGTCTACGTCTAAACGTGTCGCGTGATATCTAGTGCATTCATGAAATTCCGCACGATCGTGACCAAATGATGTGCTCTGTGCTGGTTAAAGGTGACGTGGGACATTTTTGAGTGTTCGGCGGTGGTTTCGCAGTTCTCCACAGTGGACCGTAGTGAAGATGACGGGGTTTCTGGTGTTTTGTGTACGGTTTGAAATACATCACTGTAGGGAATAGTGCAGACAAGGTGCTCAAATGTACATAGTAAGTGATCAAGTGGTTGTGAGCTTATTGGTCTGACATATACAGTGGAAAATCTACAGTGCTGTGAAAAAGTATTTGCCCTGATTTCTTCTGTTTTTGTGTATCCTTCATACTAAACATTTTCATACTAAACATTTTTTTTATGTTTTTAAATGATTTATTGAAGCAAAAAAAAAAAAAGTTCTCCAGTGCCAACTGGGCCTGTGTGGAAATGTATTCGCCCCCGTAGTCACTAATTCCCCAGATCTATGAAAGTGCATTGATAACGGGGTTCAGCTGGACTAGACACAACCAGACCTGATTACTGCAAACCCTGTTCAATCACATCAACACTTACATAGAACTTTTTCAACAGCATGAAGTTAAAAGGTCTTACGGAGTAACACGCTACACCAAAGTAGAAAGAAATTCCAGAAATGACGAGGAAGAAGGTGATTGAAAGACATCAGTCTGTTACAAGCTATTTCAAAGGCTCTGGGACTCGAAAGAACCACAGAGAGGGCCGTTATCTCGAAATGGAAAAACTCTGCACAGAAGTGGCCGACTTTCCAAAATCCCTCCAACAGCACAGCAGTGACTCATCCAGGAAGTCACAAAAGAGCCAAGGACAACATCAAAGGAACTGCAGGCCTCTCTTGCATCAGTAAAGGTCACTGTTCATGACCGAGATAGTGGAACTGTTTGGAAGACAGGGGTCCCGTTACATCTGGCATAAAAAAAACAAAGAGAATTCCACAAAAAGAACATCATACCTATGGTCAAGCATGGTGGTGGAAATGTGATGGTGTGGGGATGCTTTGCTGCTTCAGGGCTTGCAATGATCCAAGGAAACATGAAGTCTGCTCTCCATCAGAAAGCCCTAAAGGAGAATGTCCGGTCTTCGTTCTGTAAATTGAAACTGGATTATGCAGCAAGACAAAGCATAGGAGTAAGTCCACCTCTGAATGACTTAAAAGAATAAAACCCCAGTCAAAGTCCAGACTTGAACCAGTTGAGATGCTGTGGCTGGATCTTAAAAGGGCAGTTCATGCTCGGAACCCCCTCCAGTGTGACTGGACTAAAGCAGTTCTGCAAAGAAGACCGTGACAGACTGATCTCCAGTTATCCGAAGCGTCTAGTCGCAGTTATTCCCGATAAAGTTGGCACAACGAGATTTTAAGTTTGAGAGAACAATTAGTTTTTCATATAGCTGATAGGTGTTGGATAACTTTTTCTTTTTTTTTTTTTTGGCTTCAATAAAAAGATGATAAAAACTGTACTGTGTTTACACTCGGGTTGCCTTTTGTTTTGTATTTCGTTTGAAGATCTAAAACTATTTAGGATGAGAGATGCACCAAAACTGAAGAAACCAGCACGGGGGCAAGTAGTTTTTCCTCAGCACTGTACACAGGAACATGCCAACCGCACACGTTTAGGGAGCCAAAAGTAATTATACACTTGGTTGCACAGTTATTTCCTGGCCACCATGGTGTCTGTACTGATGCTGTGTGGGAAGGAGAATTGGAGTATAACCCAATGGCGTGATTACTTCTAATAAGGTTAACATTAGTTTTGTGGACACTCGTGTACATGCAGTACCGTGCAAAAGTTTCAGGCACAAAGTATGAACTTGAATAAGCTTTACCCTTACCATTCACAAAGTTGCCCCTCACATATAATTATCCAAATGATGCATTCCCGCTCTGAGCAGCCTAGTAGAAGAACACACAGTTCATTAAAAAAAAATTTCTCTGCCGTTGGGCTTTGTCATGTGTCTAGACCTGTGGTGTCTGTTTCCTCTTATTACAAAATATTCAGAAAAAACCCACCATTCTTTCACAACGTACGAGTGTGGGATATGCGGTAGACGGTTTTTCAACCGTTCATGAATGTTCGACGTAAAACCTGCGTTTAATAGCAGACTAGCAGACCGTGTGCGAAAGAATACGCAGACTGACGACATTTCATTTCATAGTAATTCATCATAATATCCATTTGATAACCTTTCACTCCACTAGCGTATTTATTATTATTATTATTATTATTATTATTATTATTTCTTTAATTGGTGAAGTGACCTGCTGAGGTAAAATTTGCATATGCGTAAACGTAACCGTACCATACATATATTTGCTCTTTAATACAGTGCTCTCCGGTCAAGACGAATTGTAACAACGTAGAAGAGGGTTGCATTTATGCGTCCTACTAGTAATCCAAAAGACATGGAGGATGCTGGGATACGGAGATACGAGGAGGAAGGAGCGAACTACGTTTTAGCAGTTTGGCCGTCTGGCAGTTTGCGGCCAGCTGCTCGGATTCGGTCCGTCACGAACGCTGAAGAGTGACGGCTAGATAATGCCTCGTAATCTTCGTTACATAACCGCCACACTCGCGCTTTGTTTTGATTCCATTGGATATCCCTTGATGCTGGTCCAGCCAGAGATTTCCCTCAAAACAAAGCTGTATGCAAAGCAGCTTTCCTCGGTTCAGCGGTTAAACAAATGTTGTTGTAATCTTTAAGCGAGGTGGACAACTATGTGGGATTGTTTCCAAGGTTTCCAGGAAGTAGAATCGCTTTTCAGGGACGTCAAGTATGTATCCGTCCTCTTGATGACTGCTCACAGTTTACATGTCATGTCATTGTTTGGCCTTGTCATTACAGAGAGAGAGAGAGGGAGAGAGAATCGGTGTAATAGCAAGTAACCACCGTGTGGAGATTCAAGGAGTCTCTGGAGCCAAGCATGCCCTGTTGTGGAGCAGTTATTTCCAGGTGAAGAACTGGAAAAATTTAGAAGACCGAATGCAGCATTAAACTATCATCGGGCCCCTGAATAGGGAAGTTGTGCACTTCCTTTCTGCCCAACTGTATCTCAAAATAGGCTCGAGTATTGTTGAGTAATACGCTTAACCACATCATTTGTCACAAAACTGTTCCTCTGTACTTGAGACTAGTCCAATGGCTGATTTCGTTTATAGCTATTTTTGCAGACATTCCACGATATTAAACGTAACCGTAAGTGCATGAACACTCGATTCATTTCTGTTTCCTTTGTAGAACGCTTTTAACGACGGACATGGTCACGAAGCAGCTTCGGAGGAACGGGTCGATTCGGGGTATACATTTGAAATTTTTACCCCTAATGAGGAAGCCAGAGGTGGTTGTGCTGAGGAAAAACTCCCAAGACGATATGAGGAAGAAACTCGGAGAGGAACCAGACTCGAAAGGGAACCCGTCCTCATTCTGGGTGACACCGGATAGTGCGATTTAGAAATGATTCCCTTCGATAACCGTGTTGTCATTTGTTATAGTTTTAACATGAAGACTTGTTTTGTTGAACTGATCACTGAGGGACAATTGCAGTCCATCTTCATGGTTTCGGGCGGGTCCGGAGAGAGGCAGGGGTCAGGATCAGTGGTATGTCAGGAGTAGCATGTGTAGCTCCAGGGAGAGGGAGGGAAAACCATTCATTAATCAGTTAAAATAAACGGAAGAATAATCAAACTGCTGTGGCGTAAGAGGAATAAAACACCCTGAGCCCTTCGTGGGAAATAATCCACTTCTGAAGCGTTTTATTCCTTGCTTAACATGGCCTGTGGGGAGTTGTGCTGCCTGGAGTGACACATTATCCTTATACAGTACATGAGCTACTTAATCTGCGGCGCTCGTCCCCCTCTCCTAAGTGTTTACAGTGCAGGAAGTTTGTGCTCTTGCTTTCGGCAACTCCCGGGTTAACTCTGGGTCGATCGAACCAGTACTCTCGGATATGAGTGCGCTATATTGTGTTTACCCACCTTTGCACCCGACACCGGAAACAGGTGTGCTTTGTTTAGAAATATTGCGTTGGATTAATCATTACAGGAGGATTTTATGATTAATGCAGGACTGAGCAAACGTTAAAGGTGTCGTGTTCGTTCGAAATCAGTTTCCCGAATGAATTTCCTGCGCTGTCACTGGTTTAATATTCAACCCACCAGTTGCAGAAAAGACGGTGTTTTACGTTTATGAAACATACGTGCTTTATTTCACATGAAAAGACTTGCCATTTTACTTATATATATATATATATATATATATGTGTGTGTGTGTATATGTAAAGACACTCCTGTGGTGACACAGTGTACACCACTTTGCCATATGGTTGAACATTATGGAGCTGTGACCCAACCTCTTACCCACCCCAGTATACACACTCTCTCTCTCTCACACACACACACACACACACACACACACACAGTGTTTCTGAACTACAGCGTTCATAGCAACCCATATAGTATGGCATGGGGAACCCCAGTCATGTGCTAGTTTTCAAACTCTCTCACACTCTCTCACACAGACACACGGTTCAAGAGATCTGTAAGAACTCCCACAATTCACTGAAAGCACAGACCTCCCCCTCCTCTGTCCCCATGGCACTCCTCCACTTTCTCCCCTTCTCTCTCTCCTGTTTATCTCTCTCTCTCTCGCTCTCTCTCGCAATCAGTAAAGGGCAATAAAGCACTTCAGCCCTGCTCTTATCTTCACCCTCATACTTTTCTTAAAAGACACGTTATGGCAGTTCCCACACACGCGTAATGTCAGTGGAGAATTTGGGGCCATGGATCAAATTTCATTCCAACTGTATAGCGGGTTAGGAATTACTACACGGGCTGCCCGGAATATACCACGTCCGTGTGCGTGAAAGTGTGTGTGTGAAAGGGCAGTGAACAAACCGAGCGGTACAAAAATGAGTCGTCTCCGAAGAATGTCGGCGTTTAATCTAAAACGGTTAATCCAAGACTAGGTGTAGCAACGCGTCCTGTTAAATGTAATGAAATGCGGTATCAAGAGAAATGTCAGATGCTGCTATTTCTCTTTTGTAACAAACATTGTTCTTTTTATTTTAAGATACAGCATTTCTCTTAATATTCAAACACCCCGCCCCTTTTACGCTTTAGTTTCAGGTGAACTCATTGCCTGTGCATCGTCGTTCTTGGAATTGGTTTTGGAATGCGGTTATATACACTTGATTAGATTTTACTGCCTGCAATTTCTTGGTACTTGAGAGTTTTTTTTATCGTCCCAGCGGCACTTTCAAGCCGAGATTGTCACTACTCTTTGAAGATATGGCTAGAGGGAAGTGCTGTATGCGAACCTCATCACACCAACTAATCTGGCTTTCTCATGACTTGGACTTTCGTATTGGTTTTTCTTTACACAATACTCCAATTAAAGAAACAAGGGTGTGGTCTATGCAAAGACTCTTAACTGACTACTTCTAACCTGTATATGGTTTCAGAGGTGATGGGTCTTCCTTACGTTTCGGGGGGGGGGGACAAAACAAAAACAAGGCCAAAACATAATCCAGAGAAGAAGCCAAGATGAAATAGTTCTTAGTTTTTAAGGTGTTGCGCCACCACGAGCCACAACAGCGTCAGTGCTCCTGGGAGTACTCTCTGGAACAGTGCTAGAGGGATGAACACCATTCTTCCAAAAGATATCCCTTCAGTTAGTGTTTTATCGATGGCTGTGGAGAGTGCTGTCTAACATGTCAGTGTAAAATCTCCCATAAGGGTTCAATTGGGTTGAGATCTGGTGACTGCACTCAGGCCATAGCACATCATCATCATCATCATCATCATCATCATCCTGGAAGAGACCACTCCCATCAGGATAGAAATGATTCGTCATAGGATATAGATGATCAATGAGAAGAACGTTTTGTATTGATTTGCATCGAGGTCCAATCCCGGATTAAATCTGCTCACTAACATCTCTCAACTGTGAAGCTCATTTTAGCTGACATTCGAGCTCCTTTCAGTTGCAATTAGTTCAGTCATTTACTCACAAAAGCTCCCGATGATGGTGGTTTTTAGTTGGTTTTTTTTTTTTTTTTTTTTTTTTTGGGGGGGGTGTTAGCACAAAGAGAATAAAAGTTAACGCAGATTTCCATAGGCACTTAGGAACCTATCGTGTTCCTCACGTTTGATGCAAAGGAACTTCCTCACATTGCACTAGAATAAGCCAGTGTTATTGGGTCGAATTAATCTGACCTATCAAAGGGCAGCTTATATTTCAAATGCAGAACTGGAACCGAATCCTCTCGAAGTAAGCCGTGAACGCAGCTAGCTCGTAATTATTCAGTCAGAATCGGTAATTGATATAACGGTATTTCAGGCATTAAGATGTAATGGTAGACCAGTGTGCTATTGAGTTACAGAAAAGCTGGGCGTGACCAATTCCTCTGAATCGGAGCAGGATCTAAATGTTTGCTCTCTCTCTCTCTCTCTCTCTCTCTCTCTCTCTCGCTTTCATTTACAGACACACACACAGAGAAGTAGTACTAAGAGTTTGATCTGAAAATGATGAAGCTCTTTAGTATTTACAGTTAAAAAAAAAACAAAAAAAACAAACCAAAAACACACACATTAGGTAAGCCACTGTTTGTTGTGTATTCTGGCTTGTGCTCATTTTAACCCTGCCCATGTTTGATTATTAAAACCCTTTCAGTCCCATATCTGCTTCATTCAGAACACTCCCTTTGTATTTCATGATAATGCCACAACTACCAGACCAGAAGCTGGCAGAGTGGCAGGTCATATCTGAACATACCGCACCAGCACAACAATGCTTTGTTCGGCCGCTTCCTCTAATTTTGCACGGCGTGCTGAAGATGGCGAGAGGCGAGGTGCGTGAAAACTGTTGATGTCGATATCGCGAAAATGTCCAGAGCAGTCGCACCAGCCGTGAAATTAATCTGAAGCCGATTTCTTTCATCGTTCAATCGATGAGTGGCTTCACATTCTGCCGTACACTTACATTAGTACTGTATGATGCACATGTTTTTGTTTGTTTGTTTGCTTGTTTATTTCTTTTTACCGCATCTTTTCCCAAATTTGTCATTTGTAGAAAAGATATCTACTGTAGCGTTACCCGATCACGCACCAATCAGGGACAGTGGAGGCGATACAGTGCTTCCTCTGAGACATAGTGAAGCCAGAGTGAATAGCCTCTCTGATCCCTCAGACCAAGGCCGATTTTGCTCTGGGAGACTCCTCGTCACAGATGGCTGTGGTATTGTCTGGAATCTCAATCTTCCAGCGATAGTGCTGAATGAACGCAGGATCCATGAGAGAACCATCTGCAGTAGTACAGATCATAGTACTGGTTCCTAATGGCACCAAATGTAAAAATCCAAACTTGTCCTAAAAGCTCTTCTGTTTACGAATGTCTTCAGTGGCTTTGCATTTCTGTCCACACGCACTGATCGGTCCAAAACGTCGTGGGCCGGTCTGAATTGTTAAAAAGGTTGGAAACCCTGGTGTCGCCTTTTTCCAGTGGTTTAGAGGCGTCACTTAAGGTTAAGTCGATTGGTGCGCAAACCTCTACTGCGTGAGTGTCAATAGGATGGCGGTGAAATGCATGTATCTCCAAGGATGGCCCCTACCGCAATAATCCCATCGTGACCTTGCCTAAGGTCCTCGTGGGCCTCCGGAGAGATCGGACACAGGCCTGGCATTGTTTCACGTCTATAGCACTGACAGCTGGAGACTGAGGTGTTATGGGAAGTCAGAAGGTGCAAAGGGTGCAGCACAAGAGGCTTCTGTTGTATTGGAATTTTCCTGACCCTGTTCCTTCACTCCCCCACACACACACACACATTCTAAACACAGTGTGGCCCTCGAGAGATGAAACACAGCACACATGCCTAAATGACTGTTTTCATTTTCAATCATGTGTATAACCCAAGTATTTGAGGTTGAGCGTCGGGTTGGTATCCTGCTGCCCCGTCTGTATAAGGTAATGGACTTTCTATCAGTTTCTGACCTGCTGCTGTTTCAGCTCTACATAGCATCAGTGCTGCCTTTGTTGAGATGAACAGCATGAGCAAGGCTTTGTGCAGGAGTGATGCCAGACTGCTTGTGTGTGTGTGTGTGTGTGTGTGTGTGTGGAGATGTTTTTATATCTTGCTGGGGACCAAACGATTAAGGTTTTGGTGTAGGGATGGCATTAATTACCTACAATAAATATTTTGTCAAAGGAAGGTTCCTTCAAGGTGTGTGTGTGTGTGTTTGGTTGGGGGAATGGTGGGGGTTGGGTGAGGTGTAAGGGCTGATTTACACTTATGTGTTGAAGCACATTTGCATGTCTGCATTGCGAGGAAGAGACAGGATTTGTGGCACAAGGCATGCCACATGACACACTCTCCTGCTGTGATCCACGAAGCTGACTGCGTGTCGTTGGTATTTATGGCGCTGCCAATCAGCCGGCCTTCATGCAAATGCCGACTGGTTGGCAGGAAGGTGTGTTTACGTATGCCTAGAAATAATGTTACGAAATGCCGTGATCCACGGGTTATCTCCGGAGTGAACAGTGTAAACAGCAGCATTTTAAAGAAAGTGTGCTCTTGCTCCCAGAGTCCTTTTTGAAAGTCGAAAATCTTTATACGTAATCGCTTGCTGACGAATGCTTTCGAAAATATCAGTTTAGACCTACTCACGCTGTTAAGAGTCTCAGGCTGGGGTCTTTTTAATCAAATAGCGCGAGAGCAGAAATGAACGCGAAATCGAGCAAACCCCTCGATCGTCGGATGAGCTTGCGATTTTTTTTTTTTCTTTTTCCAAATTACCGCAGATTTGGGCCGAGTGACGTCATCACAACGCGCATTCCGCCAAAGCCCTATACGCTTCACGTGCGTCGAACATGAGTTCAGCTTAAAAAGCTCGTTAACCAACAAGCATCACCGCGAAAGACCGTGCAGAACCGTTCCGTGCAATCGCAAATCCAGGGGGGGGCAAATACATTTTCACACAGGCCCAGTTGGTATTGGAGAACACCTTTTTGCTTCAATAAATAACGTTATCATTTAAAAACATTAAAAATGATTTACGTTCTGAAACAATTTAATACGAGATATACGCACAATTACAGAAGAAATCAGGGTGGGGGGGGGGGGAATACTTTTTCACAGCAGCGTGACGTGCGAGGCAACAGGCTGACCGTACCGGTCGTTATAACGGCCAAATCAATTCCGCAAGAGCGCCCACTTTGCTTTATTTATTTATTTATTTAGTAGCACACGGCATAGCAGCTTGATCAAAAGATGATTTGAAAATTGTGGATTTAAGTACGAGTCGCTTCAGGAACTGCGAGGTCCCGGTTACGGAAGAGTGGAAACGAATCAGAACTGCTTCCCTTGTGATTTTTCCCGACCGCACTTTCCAAACCGGAGTTACACCCCGTGTTATCTTCTGTTTATTCCTGCAGTGAATCATGGAACTCTTGTGTTTTGGCTCCGAGGTTCTTCTCGTTTGTTTTGGTTCGTGTGACTCCTCCCCCAGTGTATACGTACATGGCGCGTGCGAGTATGAAGGGTTATGAAGTGTAGTGTGTGTCTTGCAGTGTGTTTGAGGCATCCTAGTGGAGTCCAGAGGTCTGACTTGGTGTTTAAACACCGGGGAAAGGACTAGTTACAGTCGTCTTTAAGCACTTCGGTGCGATACCTGGTTTAGAACTTCAGCGTGTGAACTTTTGGTATCAGAACAGCAACCGAAGAAAGCACGCGGTTCCTACAACAAATATGGAGAGTTTGTTTGAAACACGCGGATAATTTACGACTGTAAATATTTGCAGTTTATTGTTTGAGCGGGAAACGCGAAACAAATCACCAGTACGCAGGTTCATCAGCCCGTGTGAACGCGAGGCACTCTGTTATGAAAACGAAACACGAGGTGTTCGATGCCGAGCCCAGACTCCGAGCCCAGACGCCGAGCCCAGACGCCGAGCCCAGACTCCAAGCCCAGACTCCGAGCCCAGACTCGCGCAGGTTTAATCACGCAGAACAACCAGCACTTCTCCAGCAACTCTAAACAGTATGATGAGTAAAATTAGCTCCGAGCTTTATATTGCTCTGAGGTCAACGCTGAGTCTACGTAACCACTGTTCCAGAGCTTTCCGAAATGTCATCTGACCTTTTGGTTTGTGCTGAGAGAGCAAAAAGTCGTTACAAACTGCAATGAGATGTTAAGTTTCAAGTCTCGAGGAAGACAGCCTCTTTTGAAGAGAGTGCCAAAGAGAAAGGCGTGTTGTCGGGTCCCCACACCACCCATTCCCCATTTAAAAGGCCCTTGGTGCAGTGCCAACCTCAGACATCGTTCCCTCGGGAAGGCGTGCCGAAAGCTGTACGATAGTTACGATGCACGAAATTGTCATGGACGCTTAAATTGTAAATTATGATAAAAGCTTAGGCACTTTTAGTGATGTGAATATTTAATATTGACACACACTACTCTCAGGAATAGCACCATCTTTCCCCCTTTTTGTGTGCCTGAGAGTGGGGGAGAGAGGGGGATGGGGTCAGAGGGTGTGGGTCGGGGGGTGGGGTGGGGTTCTGGAATCCTCTCACAGGCTTTTGGGATGTTTGTTGGTGTATGGATTGGCCACATGGCTGAGTGTTGTTTCGAGTGCTACTGTTTTCCCAGTGATTCACTCTGAAATCATTCACGGCAGCCGGTTGTTGAGCGTTTAAAGGGAAGTGTTGCTTCCTGCCTATAAAAGTTCATTTGATACAAGGCTTTCCTGTAGAAAAAAAGGAACTGAATTACAAGATCTACAAGCAATATCATCAAAACCTATTTTATACATAGATAGATAGATGTTGTGAATGCAGATAATTTGATGATAAGTCTTCACACCTTTCATTTTCACTCCTTTGCCTTTAAAATTCTTGTATTTATTTATTTATTTATTTTTACTTCTGGCGTTTATGCTGCATCCGACTAAAAGCCTGACTCCAACATTTGGAATTCCTTCTCGGGAAGGTCTCCTGAACCCCGAGTTCAGCAAGTGATGTCATAAATCAACATGGCCGCTCGGCGAACGTGCTACCCACTGACTGTACAGTGTGGAATTTGAATTAGTTCATCTACTGGAATTTTGAAAGACGAAATCCTCTGATCCTGAGCCACGCCCATTGAATGAGTGCACAATCGTAGCTCGCTGAATGTGTAGTTAATTAGATAAGAACT
Source organism: Ictalurus punctatus (assembly GCF_001660625.3). NCBI lineage: Eukaryota > Metazoa > Chordata > Actinopteri > Siluriformes > Ictaluridae > Ictalurus > Ictalurus punctatus. Next base: position 5,714,363 of record NC_030422.2, on the reverse strand, counting down.
GTAATATCGATTAGCTGCTGCCTTGTAAGACGACCGATTACTCCACCCATACGAGAGCTACATTAAAAAAAAAAAAAAAAAAACTACAGGAGTACAATCTACCAAACCCGATATGATTTACGGTCCTAGATGATCTGGAGTTTTCTTTGAAGCAAGAAAGTGAGTTAGCCGGGAAAGAAAGCAATAAAATCGGCAACCGTCGCTAAATATATTTCTGTTAGCAGCGCTCATGTAATTTTAATATAGAACTCCATATGGGGATATCTGAACATGTCGTGTGAAGTGCTCCGGTTCATTGAGTGGGCGGGGCTACGAGTGAGAAGCTTTGAACCGTATCCAGGTGTACAGCTTTCCTTTGAAATCCACCCACACGTGAACAATGCCAGAAGTCACAAGCAAAGGAATTCTCACCGCTTGCGTCACATGGTTCTGCTCGTACACATGGGTTTCTCTGGTTTTCGTCCAGAAACGTACTGGTGGGTGGACCGGATAGTCCATATTGCCCCCCGAGTGCCTCCAGGGTAGACTCTGGATCCTTCATGGTTACTGAAGATGAACACGATCCTTTTCGTCATGACCCACAATTACCTCCGTAGTTTTTAACCGCGCTATGAGCAGGGAAATGAATCACACCAGCGTGTCGGTATATTTATTAATAATAGAGATGAAACGGATGGACGTTACAGATCGAGCCGGATGAAGAGGTTCTTGATAGACTGGAGAATCCGAGCGTGCGGCACTTTCTCGTTTATAGCCTACTCGTAAAATCCGCCCATTAATATTTTAGTGGGTTTTCTCTGGGAGTCTCAGTATTATCGCTGCAGTGCTGCTGCTCCTGTCCGTACAGAATAAAAAGCCCGGATCGACATTCATAGCATGGATTACCTTTCTGCATCTGTAAGCTTAAAAAAAAAAAGAAAAGAAAGAATACATCAGGGAGCACAGAGATGCGCTTCTGGAAAGAGAGCGTTTTATACCGATTCTGTATTACAGGCCTCGAGAGAGCCGGGCAGGCCTCGGAATCACATTTCGGTGATGAACGTACACCGTAAAGCAGAGGACGTGAGGACGGGCGTACGTCAGGGGAAGGAAAGAAAAAAAGAGGCTCAAGCACTAAGATCAGATCTCTGCATCCATAACTGCTCTCGGTACACAGAGAGCTCAGTCTGAAAAGATTCGCCGAGTTCGTTCTAGCCCGGAGTGTAGATTGATGCAGTGTGTAACGAACACAAATAGAGCTGGATTTTTATTTTCTTTACGCTTTAAAGGAGAAACAAAAAAAAAGGGTTGATAGATTAAGCACACGCTTTTCAATAAACGTACAGTCCATGCAGGATCTCATGGAGTTTTTTTTTTGCGCGACTGTTTCAGATAGAAATGCTTGGTTTCGCCGCGGCTTTTTTTTTCAAAATATCAGCTTTTAGTGGCGAGATTGTGATCGTACGGGATACTTTCACGGATGTTTGTTGGTAAAATAGATCTGTTATCTGTACGCACGTGAATGGAAGAGCGTTTTGACTGAACGACATCACGTGACTCGGTGGTTAAGGTCTACTGCTCAGAAGGTCATGAGTTCAAACCCAAGCACCGCCTAGCTACCACTGTTGGGCCCTTAACCCTCATCTCATGTATGAATGAGAGAAACGTAAGCCGCTCTGGATAAGGGCGTCCACCGAATACCCTTAAAAATAAATAAATACATAAATAGTGTGTTGAAAATCTGTGGTAAGGTTGCAGAGTTTCACGAAAGTGTTAACTTTTGTGTTTCGGATGAAACATGAAGGCAGAAGAGCAGATCACAGATGCAGCTGTTTGTAGTGTAATAGTCTTCTCCACATCCTTCCTATTATGGAATCACGGGGCCTCATGATTCACTGCGCATCATTGTCAGGCTATTGATTTGATATTAGATTTAAGCCTCCTATCTAATATCACCAGCAGCTGTCTCTGGTTTTAACAAAGTGTTTGGACAGAGTTGAAACTTCTGGTCCATCTCCCCAGAGAGACACCACACACACACACACACACACAAAATACAGTTATGTCTACACACTGTAGTCCTGTCTGCATGAGCGTCTAATTGCCGAGGACAGACGGTGACTGCAGTGTTTTGACTGTAGCGGCTTAGCGATACGCTACCTAATTACAGTAATGCGTTTCCACAGTGACAGCTGGGCCACCGGACTGCGGCGAGAAGACCAAAACAACCCCGATCCCCTCACTTTCATCTCAATGTTAAGCTGGCGTTATACGTTCTCGGTTAAAATGAACGGAGAACTACTACTACTACTACTACTACATTTGAACAGGAAGTAGCATGTCCGCTAACTGACAAACCACAGGATGTCCTTATATTAATGAGGAAATACCATGGATTATTTTTTGGACTTTATATGATTTTGCTAATATCTGGCGCCCTTCTTCCCCCCCATGGTCTCTGAACTATTTTCGTCTCGCGCACCATGTCCAGTAAAAGAGTGTTCACAAGGATGTTCATTGTTACCTGTTTACATCCTCACTGTCTGGATTTGAGATTAGCGCCGTGCGGTTCCTCTACTACACGCTCGCGTGACACCGTGACCCTGTCTGTTGCGCTGCTGCCATCTGCAGCTCCCTGTCTGCACTTGACACGTCTCGGCTGCTCACACACCAAGACAAACAAAAGACCAGGTAGTGTTTCTGTGTGGCGTACATGCAACACTGTGGGTTTTGGATTCCTTCCAACACCTTCATCCGGCTGCATGAGAGTCCATACCCCCCCCCCCCCCCCCCCCCTTCCCTTTCAACCGTGGCAGGTGCTGGGTACAAATCCGCCTGAGTCATCCAGAGCACTACATTGGAATGATGTGAGTCATGGGGAGCCGCAGTTACTCCTGATCTTTATATCTTGATACTCAAACACACAGTAAGACTCACTCGTTATCTCGGTCGAACTTGTACTGCTCTTCTTGTATTCCCCTGAAGATCTGAAATCGGAGAACTGAGAGGAAATGACTGTGCGGACAATCGGAGAGGAATACTGGAACAGAAGTCATCACCTCCCGAGTGCAGAAATAGTTCATTCCCAACACTCACCCTTGCTTCAGCGGATCGTCTCAGCCAGATCCTGTAGATCTTATTTCTACCGTCCTCACTGTACACGTCAAATAGATCAGGCTTCAGCTTTCTCCAGATGGACATGACGTGTATTTTGACTGCCGCTGTTTGGTTCATGTCCATTCCGCAAATGAGATATTCAGAACGCTTTTTGGATCTGAAACAGTATTTACCCCCCCCCCCCCCCCCCCCCCCCCCCAAAAAAAAAAAAGCTCTTGTATTTCTCCATCATTTTGGGGCTAAAATTAATGACTGACCCAGATGTCTTATCAGAAATTCCTGAGTAGGAAGAAGAGGGTAGATTAAATATTACCGTTAAACTGTAACGGATCACCGCATGCTTTTTAAAAAAATCCCAAGAGGGTGACGGTAAACGAGGACATGGTGGCTGGAGAAAACAAAACGCCCATTTTTAAATGGAAAACGAACGAACGGTGCGTACATAAGGTCGAGGATTGTTGATTTATAAGACATACCGGCGCCACGCTCTCCCCCCCTCCCCCCCTCCCCCGTGAGCCATACCTTCACCCGTAAAATACGATCCGGGCCGTGACGAGCGTGGAGGTCGGCGATGACCTGCTGAAAATATGCCCTCAGATCCTAGAAGAGACCGTGTGCACGCTCTGTATGCAGTGTACGACACAGGCAAATATTTAATCACACGCCTGTCCGAGCTCTATTCCGCCGAGGCCTCTTTATACCCTCCCACGGTGGCATTCACACTTCTGAGGTGACTTTGTTTGTTTGTTTGTGCTGACACCAGCGCTGAAGAGGAGTGCGAGTAATCTTACCGCCATATGGTGTTTGGTCTGCTTTGTAGTGGCCACCCTGGGAGATGGCGCTCTGGAATTACAGGTCGCTCTCACACACACACACACACAGAGCGTAGGAAGTCATCGCCTGTGCCTCTTACTGTCCGAGTGTAGAGCCAGGCTGTGTAAACAGACAAGCATTTGGCCCAGCGCTAGACACCCTTGGTGAAACTATCTTGATCAGTCAGGAAAGCCATTTAGAAAACAGTGTGTGTTCGGCTGGGAGGAAGTGTCAGCCAGCACAGCGCGATACCGAGATGCTGCCCTGCAGAGCAAATTAAATACACACTCGGTGTGGGATCGCGTTTTCCCTTTGAGATCTATCGGTGTATTACTCACTATGACGGTAAACCCTCACTCACAATCCTTTCCCTCTACAGTCAGCTGACCCCCGCTGACCAATCAGCAGCAGGTTACGCACACCGCATTCCATCTGGCTGAGAGGGAAAGTGGCTTCCTGTTCCAGCCAGCTGAGATTCAGAATGCAGTGCAGAGACTTTTCCTTCCAGCTTTGTTTTCTCCCACATACTTTGAGCCCATTTGGCAGGAAAACACTGCTGCAGGCGGGGTGAAGGGAGATGATCGTACCATTGCTCATGTGTTGACTCAAGGCTAGGAAATCAGAACGAGGATTCCAGACGCTCTGTTAGGAGCACGGATGTGGGTTTGGAACCGAGCTCGTTGGGCCGAAAGGCATCCAGTGGAACTAGAAAGCTTTCCGAAAGCGTCTTAAAGGCTCGTTATATATCCAGACGCTCGAGTCGGTGTGTGAAACTACAGAAACTCCCACCGGCACACGCAAAACACTTCCGAACGTGCGAGACGAGTCGTATGAAAGGACAGGCGCCGGCGAAACGGATTTAAACAGCGTCTTTATTTTGTTAAAAAGAATTAACAAGTGTCAAAACAAACATCATTTAACAGCGAAATTACATTAAAAAGAGCTCTTGTTTCTACCTTGGAACTCTGCCAACAGTTTAAAAAAAAATACACAGGGCCAATAAAACAATTTAAAAAAAAAAACAAACAAACACACACGCAGCAGAGGAGCTCCTTTTCTGACTTGCGTTAAGACCGCTGTAAGGCGGTGTCTCCCGATAGCTGCCACCTGACCATCCTGTCTTATTATAAAAACTCCCACTACAAAGCAGTCTCGTCAGAAGAGGGCCGAAATCCTCGTCACGTTCCAAAAAGTACCGTTTCGTGGCTGCGGTCAGACTTGTAACATGTTTTTGATTTGCTTGGAGGTAGTCTCGTCGTTCAAATGCTTTGTCGTGTACCTTTAATCGAAGACAAAGCAAAGCAATTCGTGAAAATATATCCGGCGTACGTGTTTTATTTTATTTTTTTTAAAATTAAAGAATAGTGTCGTGGTGTGAGGGTGAAGACCACGGACCTGAGCGCGTTAAGGAGACCTTCTACTCTGTTAGGCGGCTGATCCCGCAGGACTTTGATGCATCCTTTCATCTGTGAAACAGAGCAAGATTCGCAGTAATTAGATGATCGACGTATGGGACTTGTACGTGAATAGACCTGTGGAGAGAGAATTTCTGCACGCACGTCGATTTTCGAGGACTTGACGAACGCTCCGGCGGGATGAACGTAGTCGTAGAGGATGATGACTCCCACCATCACACGGAGGCAGAATAACACTGTGTCTTCACTCGCGAAACGGCTACGGTACTCCCTGAGCGCGCGCACACACACACACACACAGGAACAGAAAGAAGAAATGACTATAATCCTCTTAAAGGCAAATCGAAGAAGATTGTGAATGGAAAAGAACTTACGGTGTGTCTAACATGACTTTACACACGCACGCCATCATACTTAGGCAGTCTGTCGTGTTTTCTATGGGTACGTCTGAATTCTGTCAAAAACGGGGGACAGAAAAAAGATCCACGTTCAGAAATGTAGAACCGGGCCTCGTTATAGAACGTGAGACTGAAGACTGACCTCGGATACGAACTTCGTCGTGGCGTCACTCAGTGTTTTCAGCATCGGCGTAGCATTGGCGTAGAACAGAGACATGCGATTGGCCAGTTCGTTGTTTACTTCGTTCTCTTCCTCTGTCTAGGGACAAAACATTGTGTAGTTAGTCCGTCTGTGACGAAACCATACACGACAGCAGTTTAGAGGTAAAACGTTTTGAATCGTTTGAGATGATCTCTAGTGTGCTTTCGCTTACACCAACATTGTTCTGTAGTAATGCTAAAGGGCTCTTATATTAGCGCTTTTTAACCTTAGAGGTTCTAAGAAAGGTTCTAAAAGCGCTTTACACGCCAGTCTGCCAGCGGGAGCAACTTCGGAGGTTCGGTGTCTTGCCCAAGGACATTTCGGCATGTGCGACTATACGACCCGCTCTACCACCCGAGCCCCAGCTGCCCAAAACTGAAAGTCGTAATCTCTTGGCAAGAGATATATAGCTTGATCATCATCATTAGAGAGAGAGAGAGAGATACACTATATGTCCAAAGTTATGTGGACACCTAACCACCACAACCAGATGTGCTTGTTAAACATCCCTTTCCAAAAGCATGGGCCTTAATATGAAGTTTGTTCCCACTTTGCTGCTATAACGGCCTCCGCTCTCCTTGAAATGTTTTCCAGTATTATTGCTCTGCAGATTTGTAACCGTTCAGCCTCAAGAGCATTAGTGAGGTCAGGAGAGGTAGTCTGGTGCGCTGTCGATTTTCCAGTTCATCCCAGAGGTGTTCAGTGGGGTTGAGGCTCTGCGCAGGTCACTCAAACTCGTCCGCACCTACATCAGCGGACCGTGTCTCTATGGAGCGCGGGAACAGGGGTACTTGGATCATGTTTGCTCCTCTTAGTTCCAGTGAAGGGAAACTAATGTTACAGCATCCACATACATCCTATACAATTGCGTTTTGTTTTTTTTAACTTTACGGTAACACGCCTAGGCGTGATGGTCAGGTGTCCACAAACGTTTGGCCATTTAACGCATTTGTAATACCTCGCTTTGTGTAAAGACGCATTATCATGCTGGAACAGGTTTGGGCCACATTGGGGGCCACTTCCTTTGGAGAAGGCCCACATATCGGTGTATGAGTCAGGTGTTTATATACTTGAATGTAAAGCGGGAAATCTGATGAGGGTTTTCCAAGTTTAACCCAGTGTACACGAGAGGCGGATGTTTTGCGTGCTACTAAGGCTGACTTCACTGTTCCGGCTGTTGGAAATCGGGTACGGGTTGAGATCTGAGATTGCGTAAAATCTCAGCGTGAGCGCCCGACCACGCTAGTCTAAACACCACCAATAGGCATACAGTATAGTCTTACACAAGACTCTCAAGACCACAACGGTGGCATCAGAGAGAAAATCTCCCAGACGTCTCCTCCCGGTTCTATCATGGCGGAAAGCTTTCTCTTCGCGTAACGTTGCTACCGTTATACCAAGGTCTGTTTGTTTATGTGAGCCCATTTTCTGGATGTAGTAAAACGATCGCAGGTCTACCGTTAGAAGATCTCCATCGTATAATCCGACACGGAGCGCATATTATCGAACGACGTGTTCTAGAATTCAGCCGAGATTTTCTCGGGATCGTCTCGTGTAGTGGGACAAGTCGTAATCCCCCGGTGAAAAACTAGCTTAAGGGAGAAAACTACATTTACATTGATTTATGGTGTTTAAATGCTGGTCGGATATTCTAATTGTAACAAAAAAAATCGCTCAAGATACAAGAAAGTCAGCTTTCTTCTCGTGCTGAAAAAGCATATTCCCCAGAGGTTACTACAAATTGAATGTAAATTGTCCTTTACCGCACGTTCAACATGCAGGCGCAGGAGATCTTGGCAGCCCAGAGCAGGCGGTACAGCACCGCGGCTCACGATTCATTAGCTGAGGAGGCGGTGGTAATTATTCCTGACTGCGAAAGCTTTTAATTGGGGAGGCAAGGTCGTGCAACCTCCATCTCCTCTCCGGTTCGGGATGGTTACGAGCCCGAGTCCATTAGCGTACGCTCGTGTGCAGAAACCACCCCCTCACTGGACATGATCAACCCTGCATCAGCTAAAAGTAGCTGGATAAAAGGGAATAGATGTATGACTGAAATGAGCATTTCCCTGACTCAGGACCTCGCTTATTTAATGATCCGAGTGGAGCAGATCTCAGCGCTGCTCGTTAACCCCGGACCCTAATGAATTGGCGCGTTGCTGAAACATAAGCTCTCTGATAATGAGACGTGTTTCCACAAGATCTCACACACACAGAGAAAACACGTGCACTTACTGACAAGTTGTTGATTCGCATGCGGCTCAGGGTCCGGCGGTAGTAGCTGAAGTCGTTCTGAATGGCTGGATTAGTCATCTGGGAAGAAAAGAGACAGGATTCATGCTTCCTTTTATAGGTAAAGGTACACTACACCAGCTGAATTCCTTAGTAGGCAAGTTGATTTTCCTACTGTGTCCCAAAGTGTTTTATTTCTCTTGTATCACAGCTTCCATGACTTTTTTTTTTGGAATGTCTTTGAAACGAGTTCCTGTTATCACTTGTGTGCTAGCTATCAGGTTCTCTGCGGTGTTCAGCCGCACACTGATTACGTCACTCGCCCAGTGTGGCGCCGCCCCCCCCCCACCCCCACCCCCACCGTCGTTTTGCCTTTTTATAGTAATAAAAACCGTTCCGTTCACTTAGAGAACGGACGCTACGATTAAAAATGGAACGAGTCAGATTTCTTTCATCGCGTGACGAGCGCGAGGCGAGCTGACCGACAAGATGATGGCGGAAGATTCGATTTCAAAAGTTCTGTGTTTTAACGTGAGCGAGTTTGTCATTGTACCGTTTTGCTCGTGTTTTCCCATGAAGAATAATAATGAACCCACGGTTCAAGCAATTGCCGCTAGATCGAAAGTGGAACGCAAGGGCGCCTCCCTCCCCTCGCCATCCTCTATTTTTTTGTCTCTCTTGCAGTTAATAAAACAAGCTTGGTCATGTTACTGAGAAACCATAAAACCCATCCTGAAGACTTTGTTACAGCTTTACCCCTGGTACCATGCTGACTCTAGGCTCCATGTGTTAAATAAACATCACCACCAGCGATTATTTTTATTTCTTAAACAACACATAATAAAAGTCCCCGTGAATACACAGCTACTGTTAGTGATGATACAAACTGGGTCAAGCTTCTAAACTCATGTCGTCAGAGTTAGCTAGAAAGACACCTCTGTACAACCTTTTGTTCCTGACCATGTCCCTAATAGTAGTGCGTTCCAAAATCCTCTTCCATGCTCTCTCATACTCATCTCCACATCAGCTGTCTCGCTCTACCGCTCCCTTATCTTTGTGTCTCTTTCTCAGCTTCGAGGCTTCCATTAGATGACCAGCTAAGAGAGGACAAGGCGAGCCCTTCGTGTATCATCTTACACATACCTTGAGCTCATCGAAGCGCAGGGTGAAGTGGAGGATCTCTGCGAACTGGCGTGCCAGAGCCTGCTCTTGCTCCAAGTGCTGCGTGGGGCTGCAGTGCGCACTCGTTAGGAATCCCAGCAGGCCGTGCAGAGCACCTTCTGCACAACGCGAGACAACAGGCAAAGAGGTAGTATTACATTACAGCTGCCCCGACGGATGGAAAGATGGGTAGATTGATGGATGGATGGATGGACGAACGTGCTAGATCGATATCGTAAATAGAGAACTAGTGAAAGACAAACTCGTTGAGTTGAGCAAATGAAAAAGGAACCAAGGCCCGATCGCAAGAATCCAATCGAAGAAAGCGAGTGGATCACAGTGCAGTGAGCTGCGTAGACCTATTTATATCCACATGCATTTTTAACTGCCTAGTCGAATATCTGGCAGAGACGCATAAATCTCGGTTGCGCCTCGGAGAGGCGTTTAGTCAGTGTAGGCCTTTGAAAGCTCTTCTCTAGAGACTGCTGCAGTTGGTTGGTGATTATGTGCGATTAGGGAGATGTGTCGTCGTTAACTGGGACATGACCCACTAATCCACATGAATTGCTGCTTACCTACAGATCTGATACCAAACCCTAAACCTGTACTGCCCTTCCTCCTACATTATTATTATTAGATGTGAAATGTAACGCTTGCTCTACTGTCCGTGACTTATTTTCTCACGCAGTAATAATAAATATCAGGAACTAGTCTCGATGTTAAATTGAACCGTTTAAAGAGTGAACAGAAAGCAGTATTTCTCTAGATGAGGCCTCCGAGGGTTTCACTCGCCCAGAGTAATATCTTAATCCAATTACGACGCGTTGTTGCCTGGCTCGGGGCTAACTACCACCAACGAGCATGAACACTGTAATCCTAATAGCATTTACCTCACCACAACACGACGTTACAGCCGGGTCTATTCGCTACACTGTTCAGGTGACATCCATGAACGTGACGATGCAAAGAGAAGGAACTCGAGGACATTGTGCATACAGAAAAGACCTCAGAGTGACGGTATAGAGAACTAGAGGCGAGAGCGAGCGAGGTGTGAGGCTGACGGAGGTTACACAGCTGCTTTACAGCGCTAGCTTTGCTGAGTCATTCAACACTGACCATCACTGCGCTGAGCAATAACTATGCAAAGTGCGTTTGTGAAGCTCAGATTCTTGGCAGTTCAAAAAAAAAAGCAGCACAATTAACGATTTAATCCTACAGGAGGGTGTTGTAGTAATAATAATAATAAAATCAGGTCATTTTAGTTGATTGTGCAATGTGTGCGGTAAACACATGTCACATGGTACCTTATCACATGTCCTCAAGGAACCCATGAGGTGAGAATCGAATTTTTTATTTGTTTATTTTTTTAACTATAAACACTTCTTTAATCCACATACCAAGGGTAGGGGTGAAACGTCTAGCTAACAAGGTTGTAAAGGCCAGTGCGTTTTGCAACGGCGCTGCAAAGTCAGTCTCAGGAGGCATTCCGAAAATGGCTGAAAGTGGATTTGGATCAAGGGTTTTATGTCGAAGGCGTTCTGCGATGTTTTTAAATGTTTTAGTTTAGAATTTTCATTAAACGTAATAATGGAAAAAGGGGTTTATTTAACGTTTCATCCAACGTTGGTTGAAAGAATCTTTTCAGGTCGGACATTTTCACCGAAATGGTTCAGTGACGTGCTTAACGAGGCCATTTAACCGATGTCCGTTATATACGAGTCTGATATTAGCCATGTCGAATACATGCTGAGATTTTATTCCACGTTGACGCGATATAGTAGTTCATCCGAAAAGGAAGATTCCGTCATGAATTACTCAACCTCACGGGAGATTTCTGTCCCTCCATGTACAGTTCAGGTAAGCAGAAAGTTCACAAAGCCATGGTAAAAGTCATCCGTGTGACTCCAGTGGCTTTTGAGAAAAAAAAAAAAATGTTGGTTACTATACTGTAAAAATGTTGGGAAGAAGAAGGGAAGGCTCATGGGTTTGGAACGACACGAGGGTTTTGGGGTGAACTATCGCTTTAACGAACTCAAAACATTCTCCATTCTCTTACCTTGACAGAAAGTGTAGTCCAGAGCTGGGGTGTGAGATGGGGGGGAAGGGGCGGGGCTCCCAGGTAGTGTTCGTTAATATCAGAGAATTCAAAACAACTCTATGAATCATTCCAGATTAACCCTTAAAGACCTAGCTTGATTTCTTTTGGGAAAGTCTGACTCTCCTGTATTTTTTTTTTTCAGCATCATGTGCCATATCATTTTAAACAGGAGAACTTTCATTTTCAATCTCTCTCACTTAAAGTCCCAATTTTTAAAAAAAAAAAAATGCCCGAAACAATTGTTTTCTTTTTTCCCCCAAGTTATACCTGGATGTTTTAGACTTCCGAATGAAATTTTGTCTTGGTCTAACATTCCCTTAGCAAGTTAAAGCCATTTATTACAATATTATTCTAAGGGTTTTTCCAATGGGGGAAAAAAAGGCATTTTATTTACTAACACTGTAGGTGTGTCCATAAAAGAGAGATGTCTCTCAAATGAGGAATTTCCTTTCCCCTTTTAAACAAACATAGTGAGCGGTGGAGTAGATGACAGTTTGAACCAATCTGAGCACGGGGAGGGCGGGACTAAGCAGCAACGGCCGTTTCCTGTTTGGCTCGGGAAGGAACTGTATGGGTTTCCTTCCTTAACGAATCGATGCTGCAAGATGCGAAAGCGTACCCGTGACGTGTCCGCATTCCCTGCGGGGCATCTGAACGTCCCGCTGAGACCAACGTGCCAGCAAGAGAGGGGACTTTTTAAAGCATACAGTTTGGCTTAGCGGTTCAAATATTTTAATAAAGGGTTACTATGACAACCGGATGCTCTCTGGGTGTATTTTTGAGTTGAGTGATAACTCTGACTGACTCGAAATACATACAGTTTGCAGGTGTGTAGGGAAGATTAAACCTACGTAGCACAAGCCTAGTTTAATCACAGGCTCCGGTCCTTTTTTCTGCACAGGATTAAGTGTTAGTATGTGTAATGTAAAGACACAGTGAAGTCTCATACCCAGCTTTAGAGAGAACTCGTAAAACTTCTTTAGCTTGCCCACCAGCGGCACCACGGCGGTCCAGGCTTTCTCCTGCACGCTTTCATTACTCGGCTGCTGGATGGCCTGGAAACACAAAAACACACAAACACACGGCGTCAACGTCTGCCTGCTGAAGTGAATAACTTTCACACGACCTCCAATCCCGGCTGATTTCACGCTTTCTCTGAACACCTCTCTCAGCACTATGGCATTAAACTGCACTCCTCCTCCAACACTGTACGTGTGAATCACCTTATCAAGCGCTGGATAAATACCCGACTTGTTGATTCAGGTGTGACGAAGCAGCTACGGCACTAAACACCTCAGTGACACAGGGTTCCAGGAATGCCATTCGATTCAGTTGGATTTCAGGAACGGGTTTTTATTTACGTATCCGATTCATCTTTCCTCACGGTCACGGTGCCGGCGCTCGTGTTGGTTCGGGCAGCCGGCGCACTATACGAACAGCCCATTGTTTTCACTGGTTTAAGAGCCAAACCATTAAGTAATCCAGTGCGAGTTTATGAGCAGTATAAAGCTAATAACAACTGAGAAGGCTTTTATAAGCTTTCCCTCTGACTGAGAGCTGACTATTTATCATCCAATCATCGCCAAAGAATTCGCATAACAGACGCGAGATACGGTTTTTATGGCCGTTCAGTTGTTTTTGTTTACATCGACATCAGAAATGGAACGTTTACTTCTTTTACGTCATTGCAGTTGCCAGGAAAAATGCTCATGTATTTAATGCTCATACATTAACGTTGTATTGTAATGGACGTGTCGGCTAATAAAAAGGTGTCGAGGTTTGAAAAGCGCTTGAATTTGAGACGTCCTGCCTCTCTCTCTCTCTCTCTATATATATATATATATAAATAATCTCGTACACTCACCTGTCTAATGGATTCTCCTGCTCCACTGTAGGACTGCAGATCCTGTAAAACACTCACAGCCTCCGTCAGTACCTTGTTCACCTGTTCCCATAACTCTCTCTCTGCATCAGTGGGCTGAGCATCTATGAAAACACACACAGGCACTGAATGTACAGTCCGGTTCAAAAAGTCCGAGTCCACGAGCAACAACTGTTTTGATATCATGTATACAGGATGTTACAGTAGATGTGTTGTAGCCCGAATGCTAATTAGCACACGAATTCCTTTCTGTTTAAACACACACACACACACTATATAGACTTACTTTCAAAGTCCAGGAAAAAGTTCCCCGCATTGTTGTCGATGTCCCTCGTCAGAACCTTGATCAGATTCCCCATGCCGTCCAATCAGAAACCTGATGAGAAGAAGAGGATGGCGTTAGCGACGCCTCCCACGGAGAATACCGAGATCCTATTAACGTGGCGTGCCGTGTAGCGGTGTGTATCCGATAAATCGGCGCATGTCTGAGCTCTTTGAAGATCTCAGAAAAAATGATCTATCACACACACACACGTCTCCGTTCGGCCTACCCGTACTCCCCAACATCTGGAAACCGGTGTGACGGAGAACAGCTGTTCAAGGCAGTGCAGATATAAAAAGGTTTATATGATGACGAATGTTCATAAAAAGTACGAGAAGATAACTGAACGTGTGTGACGACAGGTGTAATGCGCGCGAGTCATTCAGGCACGCCGCGCGTTAGAGCGTAACCTGTCCGTGTTTCGAGTGATGAGAACTTCAAGCAGAAGGCATCAGGACGGATTAGATGTTTTTCACACCTTACATGACATCCTACTTCATTATGTGTCCTGTTTGCTTTATTGTTCCATCCCTAGCCCTTAAATATCACTGGCCTCTTCCACTGCTGCATTTCTGGACCTCGCCTCTGGCTTCCTCATTAGGGACTGAAATCGAACTCTTTATCCATTGAACTGAACTTTCCGGGAATCCCTGAACTTCCAGGATTCCTCTCCTGCGGATCAGTTGTGTCACTGTCATGCCTCCCTAAAGCAGGGAGGCGTTCAGACCTACACGCGATATGCTCGATTTCAAACCACCCATGAAAAGGGAGGGATCTTCTGAGGAGAGAGACGGACCTCGGATAACATCACTGCAACAGCCCGCTCCAGGCTCCACAGAATTCCTTTCGTGGGATTAACGCTCTATAAGCAACTGCAAAACCAGAAGAAAAAATGAGTAAATTAAAAGTGGAGTAAAAGGAGGTAAATAGGCCAGTCTGTGACCTACTCTGCAGTGTGTGTGTGTGTGTGCTCAGAAATCCGTGTTCCTTCAGTACTACATATACAGCCATGCAGAGGAAGTAAATAAGGACTAGCGGCTCAGTCCTGAAGCCCCAAATCCACCTTAATGTGCCTCGGATTGGGGGGTTGGGGGATTGGGGGGGTAGAAGGGGGATGATCGAATCCAGTTTGTTCATTTGACTATCACTTATCCAGTCTGTCCTCCTATTGGCTCACGACATTCTGCTGTTTCCATGGAGCCCAAAAACGGCTCTCTACACTAAAAATAATGCAGCAGCCAATAGGAGCAGATCTCTGGGGTGGGGCGAGGCGAGAGCATGGAAGATGATACTCGGCAGACGTGAAAGAGCATCAATGCGCTGACTTCAGTAAGTAAGTGGAACAGATGCAGGTTTCAGAATGAGGGGAAAACTGAAGCACTAGAGAAAAGCTTTTTACAGTCAGCTTTTTTTCCCCACCAATCTTTTAGAAATGTGCATATAATTGTTGCTATAATAAGCGGGGGAGGAAAAAAAAAATTCTCTCTCAACACTCACGGGATGAGATCCGAATGAGAGCGTCTTGATTAAAATCCCCAGATCCCATTAGCGCAACGTACATGGGAGCGTGTGTGTGTGTAAATCTGTCAGTTCAGGGTGTGTATGCAGGGAACAGCATGTGTCAGCATGGAGAGCAGCGTGTGTGTCCACGTGCCCTCTACTATTACTACTACTACTACTACAGCTCAGCCAGTGGAGCGCACGGACCCGCCTTCCCCTCTCCCTCTCTTTCACACACTGCGCAAAGCAAGCTAGAGGGAGGGGAGCAAAGTCACATGCGCCGAGGCACAGCGGGGTGGGGCTCTGCAGTGCTGGGGTGCTGCAGTGAGTTTAGAGAGAGAGAGAGAGCGAGAGAGCTGCATCCGTTCTGACCCAGATTCAGTCCAGAGCCGTGGCGTTAACCTCCCAGCATGCCACGTGCTCATCTGTGAGCCTGAAGCAGATGGACAGAAAACTGCCTTGAAGACATTTACATAGACACGGGTTCCGCAAAACCTGGTGTTAAGGATTAACTGAGCGTCGTACCAGAAACAGCGAGCAAGTATGATCTCAGAATAGCTCTACAATGTGCTCATCACGCCGTTCTGTGATCTGGCTTGGTGTCATCGCTCTTCCCGCCTGACGCACACGCTCCAACGCCCTGTCCATCTCTTCTCCCTCAGCATCACTTCCCGTAACCCCTCCCCCATCCCTGGAGACCTCAGTTGGTGGTGTGACACACTCATGAGACACTGTGTAAATCCAAACACCAGCGTTTAAACCCCACAAACAGCACTGCGGTGCTTTAAAGTGGGAAAGAGAGGCATGCAGTTCCGGCCAGCTGTAGTGACCAGGCCAAGAGCCTCGCCGCCTGAGTGATGACTCAGAGAGAGAGAGAGAGAGAGAGAGAGAGAGAGAGAGAGTGTGAGCAAGACAGAGACTCCACCCGAATGTAAGTGATGAAGAAAGGCAGGAGAAGAAACCCGTGCCACCTCATCATCGTGTACAGCTGTCAACACTGCTGATCTGTTACACTGCTGATCCATCATATATTTGCCGTTTGATTAACGGTTGTGCTTACAGTCATATTATGTAAATCCTGATCAATCCTACCCCATATCCCGTTTCTCGAGGCTGTGTAATAAATCATGTTGAACCCGTCAGCCTAGATCTGTCCTTTATAACGAACTGTAACTGACCGACCTTACTCCTTACGACAGCGCTGTGACCCGAAAGATCAATATTGACTCCTGAAGACAAATCATCGGAAATAACTTTTATTACCGGGTGACTGTTATGGTTATGACTAATATTTAAACCTAGGACGGAAACCTGACCCCTCCAGCTCAGAGGACAGGATGTGATGGAACTTTACTGCCCCTTGGTGGACAAGTTATGATACTGCAGCCATTTACGTACTGTAGTCATGGTATTTAGTGAATTTTTTAAATAGAACTGTATAAAGTGGTTTCAAAACTCTGATACCTGATAACTGATGCGCACTAATAACTGATGACATAATAAAGCTTTTTTTCCTCCCCTCCTTGTTTTGTACTTTATTTATTTATTGTCCTTTGGTTTAAAATGTACACTTTTTTTTTTTTTTAACAAATTTTCCATTACAAAGAAAGTGCTAGACAGAAGAAAAACGATATATAAACTCGACCGTACGTTTTCCACATCTTCATCCATCACCATCATTTGATAGAATGTAAATACGATCAGCGCCAGAATTATTGGCACTCTTCATAAAAGATGCATATTAAAAAAAACCCTCAAACCTTGAGAGGGCTGGTTAGAGAGGCAAACTCCAAGGATCACAATGTGGAGATTTGCTTAAGGAGCATTTTGGGATTGAAATCTCCAAATTTATAAACATCACCTCCATGTCAAGAACCTGGACACAAGGCATGCCAGGAAAAAAATAATCCCTAATCCCTACTGTGAAGCATGGTGGAGGATGTGTGATGCTGCGCGGTTATTTTATTTTCTACAAAGTGGCTTTGGGAACCTTGTTAGGACGCATGGCATCATGGACTCTATGAGGTACCAGGAGACTAAATAAAAAATCCAAATCTGGCATCCAAATGCACACAAAAATGGCAGAGAGAGTCCATGGGAGAAGATCAAGGTCCCTGGAAGATGCGGCGAGATCTCTCAAGTTCCCTTCTCTGTGTTCTTTTTTTTAAGCATGAAGGATAAGGATAATTTTACTTCAATTAAAAGTTTGATTTCAATGTGAGATGAAGCTCATTTTTTCATCACCTTTTCCCTTCTCAAAATAACAGTGCTTCTGCTTCGCATCTAAAACTATTTTTAAGGCAGGAAGTATCCAGCATCAGCTCCTGCTGTGAGCTGATTAACCGTTTCCTCTGAGAATCTACTCGTGCCTGGACACACTCTTCCTCAAGGTCAGAAACCTTCTTAAAACTCAGGTGAAAGGAGCACTTGTTCTGTTTCTTTGGTCCGTGTCAGTGTTTAGGTGAGGTTATTAAAACACACACGTGCAAAAATCGGTCCATGACCCATCTGAACTGTTTCTAGTGTGGCTCTTCAGAGTCTGGCTTAATATGAATCTCGAATCATGATGATGTGATTTTTTTAAAAATGTTTGGGTGTGTTATTATACGTACAGTGCTGTGAACGTATTTGTCCCCATCCTGATTTCTTCACTTTTTGTGTATCTCTCATACTAAATTGTGTCAGAAATTAAAACAAAATATAAGATAAAACAAAGGCAACCCACGTAAACACAAAATTCCCCAAATCTATGAAACTGCATTGATAATGGAGTAGAAACAACCAGGCCTGATTACTGCAAACCCTGTTCAATCAAAATAGAACTTTTTCAGCAGCATGAAGTTGGGTAAAAGGTCTTACGCAGTAACACACTCTGCCAAAGTAGAAAGAAATTCCAGAAATGATGAGGAAGGTGATTGAAAGACATCAGTCTGGGAAGGGTTACAAAGCTATTTCAAAGGCTCGAGACTCCAAAGAACCACAGCGAGAGACATTATCTCCAAATGGAAAAACTCTGCACAGTAGTGAACCTTCCCAGAAATGTCCGACCTTCCAAAATTCCTCCAAGAGCACAGCAACGAAGTCACTGAAGAGCCAAGGACAATATCAAAGGATCTACAGACCTCTCTTGCATCAATAAAGGTCACTGTTCATGTCTCCACTATCAGAAAGACACGGGGCAAAAATGGCATCCATGGAAGAGTGGTGAGGAGAAAACCACTGCTGACCCAGAAGAACATTAAGACTCGTCTGAATTTTACCAGAACACACCCTGATGATCCTCAAACCTTTTGGGAGAATGTTCTGTGGACTGATGAGCTGAAAGTGGAACTGTTTGGAAGACAGGAGTCCCGTTACATCTGGCGTAAACCAAACACAGAACTCCACAAAAAGAAATCATTCATACAGTCAAGCATGGTGGAGGAAGTGTGATGGTGTGGGGATGCTTTGCTGCTTCAGGAACTGGGCAACTTGCAGTAATTGAGGGAAACATGAATTCTGCTCTCTACCAGAAAATCCTAAAGGAGAATGTTCCGGTCTTCAGTCCGTAAGTTGAAACTCAAGCGCAACTGGATTACGCAGCAAGACAACGATCCAAACATAGGAGTAAACCCTAGTCCTAGAAGTAAGTGAAAGACCGATCTCCAGATATCAGAAGTGTTTGGTTGCAGTTATTGCTGCTAAAAGTGGCACAAACAGATTTCACGTTTAAGGGGGCAGCTAGTTTTTCACATGGGTGATAGGTATTGGATAACTTTTAAACATAGTTCCCATTGTTCCATTTGTGCTACTACAGAGTTTGGATGACTATTATTCTGAAAATGTGGAGAAATTAAAAAAAATAAAAACAAAGAATTAGTTCTCTGCAGATTCCGACCCTGGAGACATAGAAACATCGCCAGAATGGACTCTGAACTGTCCTTCGTCTGTCTCCTGGACTTACATGCCGCTCTATATACACAGTAAACACACTTATACTACAGTGCTGTCCAATTCTTGCATCTGATTGGACAGACTGTGCGGATTAATTTTCAAAAAAAGATTTTAAAATAAATAAATAAATAAACATACAACAGCTAATCTGGTTACGTTTCTGTAAGGAAACTTTAACATGTAGGAATGAGTCTCCAGTTTCAGCGCTTTATAACAGTCCGAGATAAAGTTCTTCCTTAAAGCTTTCCACACACACTCCACAATATTAACTGCTCAAACGTACATGTTGGTCTTCAGCGAGTAACTGTTAGCAAATTGATACGGTAGAAGATGAACACAGCACGTTAGGGGTCACTGGTGTGCTGTTACTGAACAACAGTGAACTTTGGGCTGGTAACAGTAACTCTGGCTGCATCACACCACACTGTTTTTACTTATTCCCTATATATAAAATATACACACACACACACACACACACACACACACGTATGTTTTGTGACAAATTCCCATCAGAAATTCGTTTACATTCTCCACAGCACCTCGTCTCTTAGGGCTCTTACTGAACAAAACTATCAGGAGGACAGACGCTCATACAACCCTTTCCTTTACTGCACGCTCATTACTACAAACAAATTCGTTTCCATAACAACAATGAAGTAGACTTCATTCCATAGGACATCGATATAATAAAACTATGCTATACGTATGCTAAACTCGTCAGATGAGATGAAAAATCAGGTTTTGACTAAAATTTGTGTTTTCTCTCCGGAACACATTTTGACATCTTCCTTCTTTAATAAATAAAATTTCCCCAAAGTGATTTATTATTATTATTATTATTATTATTATTTTTAAATTAACTTTCAATATTTGCCTAGGCCATATGCTAAGATCCTTCCTGGTAGATAAGGAGACTGCAAGCTATGAATAAAAGGTGAGTATAAAGATAGGCGGGAGTTTTTATTTTTTTATTATTATTTATATATATATATATATATAGCATAGTAAATCACAGCCTACATCAGTCCCTTTAGGAGTTTAAGATTTCGAGATGGCAGAAATGAACGCAAAAAGCAAGCGGACGGCGCGATTTTTCAAAACGACCGGCGGATGTGGGCCAAGACGCATCATGTGACGTCATCACGACGCGCGTTCGGTCAAAGCCACGTCACACAAAGACCGTGCACGACTATTTCATGCAAATGCCAAGTCAAATAGCCCCCCCCCCCCAAAAAAAAAAAAAACCCAGCACGGAAAACTCCGCAAGTTGCGTCACGAATTTTGAAAAAGCTACAACAAGCACAAAAACCCCCCCCGTATATAACTGTCCATACAGCATTTAAACGGCTGCTTTTAGACAATGAAGGAGTGCGATTTTCTCCCTGTACGCTTTCTTTTTTCGGGGCAAAGTAACTAGACTTTAAAATGTAGTATTCAAAACTATAAATAACAGAAAAGTGTTCAAATGTCCAGTAACCCAGTAAATGACTGGGTTTACATCATTTACTCACTCCTGATGTGTATTTGTGTGAGTGGAACGGTAATAAAACTTTTAAAAACCTATTCATCCATCGACTCGTTCGTTAACTGCGAGTGGAGCACGCCAAATGCTGCGTGTATACAGCTCATACTGAATCGGCCGAGTATTACTCTTCGTCCTGAGCTTCATCCCATTTAAACGCGTCGAACAATTTCCATAGTTAGCGGGTGCTCGGAGACGGATACGACGAGGGAAAATGACAACTACACGATTACGGTTTGGGGCTCGGAGACTATTACAGCTCTAATGCGCCGGGTTCGAAATCGGCCGTGGTTTCGAGGAGACGAGCTAGAGGTTAGCACGGCGCGTGCGATGCGGTATTATTCAACACTTGTGCCTAATACTGACCACAAATGACTCATTCATGTCCAGGTCACAAAATCTGGAAGGTTCTACCGAGGTTTCCTGTTTGTCAGGGTGAGAAACAAGTAGTGGCTGGTTTTTTAATTAAACAAGTGCACTATATTAAATTATATAGTGTGTATTTGGAAGAAAAAAAAAATAGAATAGTCCGATCTACCAGGTGGAAATTTTTACCACCCCACAGCTGGGAAATGTAACTAGATAGATTCATTGTGAGGTGGTAGAGCGGGTTGGCGGTTCGATTCCCGGCCCACGTGACTCCACATGCCGAAGTGTCCGTGGGCGAGACACTGAACCCCAAGTTGCTCGCAATGGCAAGCTAGCACCTTGCATGGCAGCTCTGCTACCACCGGTGTGTGAATGAGAAACAGTGTAAAGCGCTTTGCAGAACTGCTAAGGTTAAAAAAAAAAGCACTATATAAATGCAGACCATTTATAAGTGCTTAGTGATAACGCTAATAATGTCAGTTTTTTTTTTTTTTTTGTCTGGGGCAAGGATGTACCAAAACCCCAGATTTCCAAATATTAGAAAAAGTTTGATCTATTATTTTGTCTCCACCAGAGGGAGCTATTAACACACAACTGACCTGAACACACCCATTGATGGGAAGCACAAAAGCAGCGAGAAAGCCTGCCTAACTAGAACCATGTAATTAGTTATGGTCAGGTATACACCTGAACACCCCTGGTCCTGAACATTCTCCAGCGTGTCCCAAAAGTCTTCATACATAGAGGACTACGTAAGCCGCCAGCATTTCAGTGGGTTTGACATTCGTGGACGTCCGCTTCTCGGTCGGTCCACAACATTTACAAATCTTCTTGAATTTAATTAATAAGTTTGGCAACAGTGTTGTGTGTGACGTGATCGCCACGTTTCCTGTTAACGTCCATCACAACCTTACGACAGCTTGAGGGTCGTAAGCTTACCAACCATGAGGGTGATTTCACTACGTTCTTTTCGTCAAAGACGTTCTCAAAGGCTATCTGAATATATATATATATATATATATATATATATATATATATATATATATATATATATATATATATATATATATATAAACTAAGTATGTATACAAGTATACAATTTTGGAAGAGATTTTGCTAAAAGATGATCTTTGGGACACCGTGTAGTGTTTAGGAGACACTCCAGGACCAGAGTTGAGAACCTGTGCCTCTACCACCTAATAACTAAAGGAGGTTTCACTGAATGTATAAAAATGTGACGAGCTGATAAATGATCACGACTCGTAAACATTACTACAGAAAAGGTCCAACAACACAAGATAATCTTACAAAAAAAATTCATCATCAGCCCCTCACAGGGCAATCACGTCACCGTGCAGTGTTTTAATGGCTGTTCCTACAGCTTGTAGACACGTCTCAGTTTTCAATTACAGTTTTTTTTTTTAAGTTTACATTTAGCTGTAAGAGACACTATAAACCTACAGCGATCAGTTCTACAGAAACTGGGCTTCACCTATAAGTTAAGGCAAATAAGACCAGAGATACAGTTAGGACAAAAGAAACGGCACCCGAAAAGGAGGGTACGGCTGCCGACACGCCGCGACGGCCGAGCTGTATTACTGGAAGATTTGGCACGTGCTGGTGCTCATTCGCCGTTACTCATTATTTCATCAATAGTCATCATTTAGTGAGCTGTTTGCCTTTTATGGGGTTTGGTTGGCGTCACTACACGTAAATCAGCCGTGCTCTGAACATTCTCGGTCATTTATGGGTGATGGGAATTGACGGAGGATTCACACTCGTGAATGCGGGAGTATGAAGTAAATCGGCGTTGGTGAAACAGTTATAAAACCGGCAGGGATTTTGTGTTACCTACGAAAACATTCACACGCAGCTGTACTAAGAGCTCGGTAAACGAGAACCCGAACGGTGCAACAGGAAAGAGTTTGAATCCTAATGCAGAACTGCCGGTGCTTGGAGGAAGGGAGGGCGTTCTCTCTCTCTCTCTCTCACTGCGACACTAGCCAATCGTGGGCATGTGAGCTCATGTATGCGGAAGAGGGCAGATAGCTCTTTCCTCCTGTTGCGCTACTCAAGTGTATATTTGTGAGGGGTTTTCACAGAGTAAGATTAATTCTAGGATCATTATGTCCTCAGAGAGCCTAAGTCCTGTGTGTAGCTGTGTCAGTAGACTTTACCAGTGTGGGTGATATCGGAAGCAGGATGAAACTCTCATCGGATCACCGAGCCGTAGCACAAAAGTGTGAAGAGAGAGAGAAAAAAAAAGGCGCAAGCATGAACATGATGGCTGCCAGACTTGTGAGAACATGCTGTCCACAGTGTGACTGCAAAAACACTGCTGCCTGGGCTCATACTTTTCTCTCCCCGTCAAGATCAGGAAGTACCACACAGAGGGCCTGGTCCGAAACTGGATTTCTGGGGATTCCCAGAGAACCGATTAAAGATACCTGTACTAATAAAACTCTTTAAGTGGACACTATGATTTTTTTAATCGCAGTGGTGGTGGTAGCTCAGTGACTAGATGGTTGCGAGGTTAAATCCAGGAACGGCCAAAAATAAAAAGTCACTGTTCAGCACCTTGAGAAAGACCTTAAACAAACTGCCCGTGACCATCGATTTTGGAGCAGGACGACATTAACATCTACCATAGCTTCAAGCCAAAGTGAGTTGGGAGGCGATCACAGTTGACTCGATCTACAGTAGTAGATACATCCAGTCATCCAGAAGCTTGGTTGAAGAGAGTTTTAGACAGACCTTTATTCAACTAATATCATTAACTAGGGTTGCCAGGTTTAGCAAAACTCCATCACAACTTCATCTCAAAGTACAAACAAAAACACCTAAAACTAGTCCACTGGAAAAGGAACACACTTTCTAAAGGTAAATTTTTTTCCTCTGCCCTCGGAAACAAGGCCACCGTGGGGCACGTCAACCCTTTCCTCCCCCCCCCCACATGTACAGGTGTTTTCTACTCCATAATCTCCTTTTCCTCCTCCAAAACTTTGTATGAAATGGTTCTGTACATCACAGACACACTGTCTGCTCTTACACCTTGCCTTGTAAATGAACCTGATCACATTCAATTCGGATTATTTGCTCTGAAGCGAGATCTTGACGGCCGTAGACTGTTTTTAGCCCAATCTGGCATCCCCGTCATCAACTGTCCGGTCAGCTCTTCCTCCCACGAGTATAGTTCAGTGCGAGTCCTGCGCAATCGGCTTGTCGCAGTTCCCATTTTTGGTGCAATAATAATAATAATAATAATAATAATAATAATAACTCTATGGATCTGTGCACAGCCCCGTAGCTAGCGAACCCTGGAATTCAGTGAAACATCGACTCATATCTTCAAACGTTTAAATCTTTCATCACACAAAAGAGCATTTAAAAATTTTTTTTTTTTTAAATTAGCATTTCAACGGTTTACTTATAATTCACACTGGATAAAACGCAGGTTTGGGGTTTGACGTACATACGTGCCGTGGTTTAATCACACCTACAGGTCTGCGTTAACGTGCGAGATAATTAAAGATGCATGAGAAAGCTCACTGTTTAAAAACTGGCTTCCAAAACGAGAACTTCCTCCTCACGGGCCAGACGAGTGACACGAACCGAAAGTTGACTTTAACACTGCAAAGATTTCAGAACACATTCAGACAGAGTGCAGCGAAAAACATCGCGACGACATGCAAATAAATACACACGGCTTATCGCGCGATGACTGAAGTCTGACGATCGTGCTACTGCTCTCCAACACATGATTATAAAGAGAGAGAGAGAGAAGAAGAAAAGAAAGAAAGAAAAAAAGGTGTTTAAATGCAGACCGACAATGCACTGAAGAATCTGTTCCTGCCGTCTTATTCTCTTTGCGTCCCTCAAAAAGAAGGCGTGGTATAAAATGGAAACCATGACCGCACACACAACTCTTTAATGATTTCTCTAATCATGCTTGATCTTTTCTTTTTTTCTTTCTTTTTTTCTTTCCTTTTTTAAAGCTCTGCTGCATAAAGGAAACCCTGCACGCACGCCTGTGAAAAACACAATATACAACTTTTGCACTTTGCACAGCAGACTAACGGCCAACCCATCAGGTTTCAGTGCACACTTTTTAAATAATTAATTTCCTGTTGTTGTTGTTCGCTCCGCGTTTCATCCGAGTAACTGTACTTGAATAGAAACGCCGTCGGTGAAGTACATCGGCCGTCACACTGGTGAAAACGAACAAAAATGCCACGGACAGACGCACGGACCGGATTTATTTAAATTCTGCCCTCACGCTACTCTCTCAGATCCTTAAATCAGTAAATCGACCAGCCTGTTTCCAGAGATTCACCTTTCTACTGAATTCACTTCAGCACCGTTACCGATAATCAGTCTATGATTAGTGTAATGGAAGTGTAGTGAGACGTAACTGCCGATGAATGATCCAAATGCTTACCAGGTCAATCCCTAGGCCGATCACGGCTCAAGCTTGAGGCGTTGACCAAATACCAGCACGATTCGTCATCAGTACTTGGTTAAGAAACGAAAAATAACTTTAAATGCGTAACTGACTATATATACACACGACGTTTTGTAATTTGCTAAACGTGTTGACGTAGGGGGACAAACAAAATGTCTTACCCGAGCTACATGTGTACGCGTAAACGCTCATGCGTTTCACTTAAATCCATTAATATGTACACATTGGCCCACACGGTAATAATATGAACCAAGAGTGTGAAGGTGTAGCGTAGGTAGCAAATAGTTATGGGGACGAGATGAATTTGGAAGTGCATCTGTATTTCTACACCGTCTTGATGAGCTACTTCGGGCTAAGGAAGACCCTCTTTTTCATTCACTCACCCAGAAGATCAGACAATCAGACCTAGAGGGAAATTCCCATAGCCAACACACCTACCAGCATGTCTTTGAGAGGTGAGAGGAAACTGGCGAACCCCCACAGAGACCCAAGTGAGAACGTGTGAACCTCTGGATCAAGCCTGGAAGCTCCGAGTAGGGAACGCGACCTCCTGGACCACCACCAAGTACGTTTCGAGAAATGTTCTACAAGTTAGGGATATCTCATCGTTTGCGATATACCGGTAGAAATTCTCCCCGCGATAAGAATTCGTCTTCCCGCGATGATAATAACGATAAAGCCTAGTCGACGGCGTATTACTGCGGCGTTCGACCCGTTCGCAGCTCACGCACAGAGCGAAAACGAGTACGGCGGACGGGTTTGATCGCTAAACGAGGAGCTACTGTACCGCTACGATCTGGAACCGGTTCGCTTACAGAAAATCGGTTTTAATTTTACATCAACGTTTGTGTTTCTGAGGCTCTCAAGACTGCATGCAGCTATCACTTAAAGCTTAAAAAATAAATAAATAAATAAATACCCAGCGCTGAACGATTCTATATTAATATCACCACCGATATCGGTATCGCAATAAATACCAGAAAATATCGCGATATAGTTTTAAGTCCGTATCGCCCGCCCCTACTAGAAATTTCCATGACTGTTTCAATAACACGGAGAGGTTCTGAAAGCGGTTCTGAAGAGTTATAAGTGTCCATAGGTACCACGAAGTCCAAACTGCAGTTTTGGCGCAGATCTTTTTCAGTATTTAGAGCTGTAAAGGAGATGCCGGGAAATCCTACAACACACACACACACACACACACACACACACACGCACAATGTAACGGACCATTACTGCACTTGTACGTGTGCTACAATGTTTTTCAATGCAGCCAAGGGTTATTAAGCACACAGATCAGTACAGCATGAACTTCTGAGTGTGAAGGAACTTTCTACACACACACACACACACACACGTTTAGTATCAAACAAAATCAGGAAGTGGCACAATGTGCCTTCACACAGAGGAAGTTCAGAACCATTTTCTATTATCAGTTCTGTTCTTCCTCAATACTCCAGTCTTAATGTAGCTGTTTACTTGTTTATTAATTCGCTTTTTTAATTGTTATAGATACGTTTAAGCTTACCTAAACACTGAAATGTGATCTTCTACTTTAGACTTAACATTGAAACAAGAGAAAATGAGCTACAAAAACAACAACAAATAAAAACAACCAACACATTCATCATTCATGCAAAACCACCAGTCATAAACCTCGAAAAACAACTTTGTTTACTTCTAAACAATGATAACTATTGACATTTTTTATTATTGCTGTTGTTTTTGTTTGTTTGTTTGTTTTTTTTAAAAAAACCCACCTTATACTATTATCATCTAATGTTAGGAAACCTTCATCTGTGTTAGTGTGAAGTAAATAAAATACAACCAAAACACAAACATTTTCCAAACTCGTGTGTGTGTGTGTGTGTGTGTGTGTGAAAATAGCAGGCAACGCCACTGCCTAATACCTGAACACCAAACAAACAGTCTCATCACCTCAAGTCCACTAATACAATAAAAACAACACCTCGAAGCTCGTTTCTACGCAAAACTTGAATGAGTCTTACCTTCAACAACAACAAACAACAACAACAACAAAAAAGCGCGGTGAACGGAGGCGAACTCAGCTGCTCCTGGTGAAGAGGAGCTGCGTCTCCATGTTCCGGGTTGCTGCTGGAGGATCAGTGCTGTAGGCTATACTTTATGTAAGAAGAACAGGTTGATGAGTGACAGAAGGCAGGCGCAACTCTAAAAGGCAGTCCTGCCTATAAAAGGCATTGATTTAGACAGAGAGGAAGTGCAGGAAATTAGCATACTCCTCTCACTGCTCGACACTGCAGACAAGCCCGCCTCAATGATTTTGAATAAGCTCGAAAATTATGAATCTATAGCTATAGGAACGAGTCACGAGTGAGTCGATTCTGAACGAGTCACACACACACACACATTGAGAGTTTTCCACTCATTACGACATTCACATTATATGCAGGCTTTCGAGTAGTATTACAACAACGCCCATTCGAGGCGATAATAATAATATATATATATATATATATTTTTAAAGGACTTATATTTAAGAAATGAAGGCAGCATAGGCGGCACGCGCTATACACGATTCAGTCAACATGCTAATAATACGATGCTAGTTAAACCGCGCTCTGCAAACGAAAACACTGTGTGTACTTTAAAACCAACAACAACAATGAAGTTCGGGAATGACTCAAAACGAGTCTCGCTGTGCCTAAACATCTCGTGTTTTTTTTTTTGTTTTGTTTTGTTTTGTTTTTGCTGCTTCGTTTGAAGACTTCGTGGTTTGATTCAACTCGAACCGGCACCGAAGAATCACAACTGAATCGCTTATCATGTGATTCACGAGTCGAGACGTTCCTTCAGAAGACACTTATGTACTTACTGTACCTGAGTGATTCAAGAATCATTTGAATTTTGAACGGACACTCATCACACACCATCATATGTCCTCACCAATGGAGTTTAGCCTGTCACCAGGAAAGCAAAGAGAAGTAAATGGTACTTGTATTTCACCTGAGCACTGAGAAACATGCATGAAAGAAAATCCATTTACCTTAGAACAGCTAAAAAACAGTCGTTCCTCCTGTAGCAGCTTGTCCGAGACAGGCCATAAGAAGAAATATATGCAGAGAAGTGCATGCACCCTAAATGAGGAAAGTCAAAACATTTCAAAGAGAGATTAAGCAGTATTTCAGACATCTCAAATGTGGAAATGGGTTGACTCATAATAGGAGGGTTAAGTAAATAAGACCAAAAATACAAATACAGCTCATCATATTACTGAAGGTCTTTCCTCTGGTGGAAACACCTCACGCTGTTTCCATTAACATTAAACAAACATAGGATTTAAGCATGTTTGCTTCACACCTCTGGGATGGGGGTTCGAATCCTACCTCAGAGCTTGCATGTTCTCCCAGTGCGTTCCTCCCCAAATCCAAAGACATGCACCGTAGGCCGACCGGCATTCCAAAACTGTCCGTAATGTATGCACAATTGTGCTCTTCAGTGGGTTGGCACACCGTCCAGGGTGTGCACCGAGTTCCCTGGGAGAGGCCCCAGGATCCACAGTGCCTCTGTGTAGGATAAGCAGTATGGAAAATGGATGGATGGATATTTATCTGTTTATCATAGGCAGGGGAAGTGGAGGGCAGTCGGAGCTGCAGCGTCTCCAAGTCCCTATACTGTGCCACAAACAATGATGTCATCAGTTTTACATTCAGTTGGCAAATATGTCTTGATGACCCATGTGCTATCTGGGTTCAGAACATGAGAAGCTGGCACAGAAAAATAGATTTCTATTTATAAGGTTTGTGCTTGTAAATAAACAAACAAACAAACAAACAAACAAACAAACAACCTTTGATTTGTGCATACCTGTAAATCGATGGCCTAGGAACATCTCTACAGCTTATCCACAGTAAAAAAAACAAAAAAAAAAAACGTCAAATGTATGAAAATGCATGATATGAAGAAAGTGCGTTAGAACGCTACGTGAGCAGCTTCTGTTTACTGACGCTCGTGATGTTACCACATGGCAGTCACTATTAGTTAAGTCAGCTAGCTTAAGTTTACGTTTAATGGTATACTTCAAAAATTTGAATAGCAGACAAAGCCAATGAGTCGATTTTGTGACATCACAAACTGAGCTCATCAGCCTCCCTTGAGAAAAAGGCAGAACAGTCGGTTTGAATTAGACAAACGTGCATTTTGTGCGTGGTTAACATAATCTAAACTAAATATAAATCTACATAACCCAGCACCGGCCACTGAAAAAGCAGTTAACCATTTAAAAATGACGACGACAACGCGAGCACTTCGTTTCAACGTAAAATATTTATTTCTAAATGAAACTTGATATCAGAGAGAGTCTCGGGACTAAACATACAGTGCAGCAAAACACAGACGAAAAACAAATGAGAAATGAGTGGTAAATCTATCCTAATTTATTTATTTATTTATTTATTTATTTATTTATGTTAACATTAGGATCAGATCCAGTTCTTTGTGAAATTCGCCATTTGACTGCTTCCAAATATTAGCAGACAAGAGTCTATCACCAGTTCCTGACTAGTCAAGATGGCACTTCTAGATGAAGTGTGTTCTATCGAAACATGAATTTCACACATTTGGTCCAACAACAGGCTCATTGAGAGTTTAAATGTACACAAAATACATGAACGGGTGTAACAGGAACTCAGTTCCACAGGCTTCACATAGGTAGGTCTGTTACTCCATGAAACACTGCTGTTTTTGCTTGTGCTGAAATCTTGCATCGTGGTTTACCCCAGTTACAGCGAATGCAATTTGTCACACATTCTAAAATAAATGAATATTCATTTTATTTTCTATACACTCTTTTCATACGGACACACTGCAGCCCTATAAGTGGCTAATACTATCAACAAATTAGGAAGCATTTGCTAATACATATTCTTCTGTTAATGCAAAAAAAAAAAAAAAAAAAACTAAAAAGCTCAAGTCTCCCTGGTTAAGGAAAAGTCAGAGGCAGCATTAAGGTCATTCGGAGCCGTGGTACTGCCCGTCACTCATTGCTCTCTTCCCCTGAATTCATATTCAAATAAAAACCAAAACATACAAATAACCTACAAACAAAACTCCATAGTTCCAGAGTTATTTCTATGTAGACCAAATAAATGAGCATCGTGAACCTGTAATGCCAATGCTGGTCGATGTACGTTCTGATGGCAATGCGTTCTAAGGGGAATGGTAGGACCTGGGGGATTGTTTTACTAGGATCCGTCTGCCTTAAATAATGATCCTATGGGTAAGGACGTGTTCCAAGGGCTTTGTGATATCAGATCTGGCATTAAGTAGCTCTGAGGAGATGCATGGATAGTTACCAAGTGGCATGGACTACAACTAACCACCAATTAAACCACGTCCGGAACAGGCGTCTTTAAACATGGTACTGTATAGATAGAAGACGAATGTGGTTATTGTTTGGTTGTTTTTTTTGTTTTGTTTTTTTGATTTCCTTTTCAGTACAACATATAATGACGAGCAAGCAATCCAGCCTAACTTGATAAACCTTATATGCATAGATGATGAGATGCTTAGAGGCTTGAAACTATTAAAAGTTTTCATCCCTGGTTATCGTGCCACTATATTCCAGGACAACACTGTTATAATATTCAGTGAAACCTTCATTTAATTCTCTCGTTTTGTCCGTCTCAGTCCTTCCCGGAATTCGAGAGACGAATGAAAATGACATTAAAAAAAAAAAAAAATGTCTAGGAGTCAGTCCGGCTCCTGAAGCAAGCAGGGGTTAACATACTTTTGCACACTTACATCCTACATAACATAAGTACATAAATATACACTTACATTTGTGCATATATATGTACAGAGACACTTAATATGGACATACATATAAATTCCATATGTGCACACATACACAACGTTACAGCATACACTGAGAAATTGTTAAGTGCTAAATTCCGAGGATAGCTACTGCATACCCAGGTTAGCATGCTGGGCCGCCATGGCTACGGTAATACTGGTAGGCAAGAAAACGTCAGTTTGTTAACAACACACACTTTTTACTCGGTTCACCCTTCATGTTTCCGAGAGTCTGGATTCGATATGATAGTTGTTTTTTTTGTTTTTTTTCCTTTTGGATTCTTGAGATTTGTTTGGGTTACAGCAGCTATACAGAGAGGCGGAGTCCAAAGTCTGGTGAGAGGCTAATGGGGTGAAGCTTGTGCTACAGGGGCAGCCTCACACCTGCCAGTCACAATGTCAGTCGGACAAAATCTGCACAAAGGACATAGGGAAGACCCCTTTCCTGTCCGGCTGACCTTCTATGTGTCCGATCTGGAAAAGACCAAGTTAATAGAAAATGTTTTACAAAATGGTGTGAAATGTATCGTGTTGTCAAATGTACGTTAACGCGACGGGTGTAGCCAGAGATTCGGCAAGAGTCTTACTCACCCACCACTCTTGGTCTTCTTCTCCTGTAACGATGATCACTTCTCCTTCAGTAAACGTCAGCTCATCATCGTTGTCTGCTTGGCAATCGTAGATGGTCTTTACCCTCTTGATTTTGCTCTTCCCCTGACAAGCAAAACATATATCATCATCATCAAGTCAACTCAAGTCAAGACAATTCAACTCCACAGGTCTACTAAACAAGTCAACTCCACAACTCTGTCCATCCGTCCATTTCTGTACCACTTATCTTACATAGGGTCGCGGGGAGCCTGGAGCCTATCCGAGGGGACTCGGGGCATAAGGCGGGGGGACGTCCTGGATGGGGGTGCCAACCTGTCGCACAATAGCACACGCACTCACGCACCCATTCACACACTACGGACAATTTGGAAATGCCGATCTGGAAAGTGGATTACCCGGAGGAAACCCCCAAAGCATGGGGAAACATGCAAACGCACACAGGGCAAAGGTCAACTCAACAAGTCAACTTATCTCAAGTCAATAAGTCAACTCCACAACTCAAGTCAATTAAATTCACACCTTTAATATCTGTATACCGTGCTGATATTTCTGTAAAGCTGCTTTGAGACAATGTCTATTGTAAAAAGCGCTATACAAATAAAATTGAATTGAAAATTGAATTGAAATTAAACTCCACAGGTCTACTCAACGAGCCAACGTATCTCACCAAGTCAATAAACTCAATCAACTCAAGTCAACTCGAATATGGGTCACATTCCGTCACTGCCTCATCACCTTTGCCGTCTTTCCACATGACTCACCGTGTTTATTTTGCGTGGCAGAGGGACTGGCATCTCTACGACACCTGCTGGCGCACCGTTGGTGTCCTCACTTGCCTGCCTGGGCGAAAGCTCTAAATGCTGGCTTGGAGTTTGAGCCTCTGCCAGCTGCACCTTTGGAGCAGTCTCTTCTAGTGTCGACTGTTTTTGTGGCGTCTCTGTAGCTGTGGATGCTGGGACTTTTGAGACGAGATCCGACAGCTGTGGCTTAGGTGGCAGATCCTTAAGTTGGGGTTTAGGGGGCAAATCAGACAGCTGGGGTTTGGGGGGTAATTCTGATAGCTGTGGTTTTGGGGGAAGATCCGAGAGCTGGGGTTTAGGGGGAAGCTCCAGGACGTGTGGTTTGGGAGGAATCTCAGCGGGTTGGGGCCTCTCAGCTGCCTGTGGGATTTTGGGTGGAGGCTCTGTGGGTCTGGTGATGGTGTCTCTGGTTGGCATGTCCATCACCTGGGGAGGTTTCTGCAGGACCTCAGGGCCCTGATTGGGTTTGTCCATTGAAGGGGCCGTGCCTAGAGTCTTTCTTAATGCCACTGAAAAAGAGGAACGTCATATCCTTAACCTGTAAATGGTTCACACTTCGAATGGCAGGAAGTCAAGGTGACTGAACCTGTGGTATAATCTCGAAGCTCACATTCCACAAAAAGACCACTTGGACAAATCTTACAGTGACGAAGCATGAAACACTCACCTTTTTGAGGTAGTTTGGGTAAGACTCTTGGACCAAGTGTTGATTTTGTATTACTGGAAGTAGTGCTGTACGAGAAGGGGGAAATCATTACAATGGTGAATATTATGTAATTACGACACTAACCACATGTGTAGCTCTTACATACCTTTGCTGCTGCTGAATTCCTTCAAATTTGTTAGCTGGCGAGGTCCTGTTAGTAGGCGGAGGTGTTAAATCACTCCCTGTAGTTAAAAGAGAGGTGGATATCTCTTATTCTCCGAGTCAAGGAAAGAGGAAATGCAATCAGGTGCAAACATGACTGCTTTCGTTTCACTGTCAGCAAAAACTCTCAACATT
The DNA here is from genome assembly GCF_001660625.3 of Ictalurus punctatus. Taxonomy (NCBI): domain Eukaryota; kingdom Metazoa; phylum Chordata; class Actinopteri; order Siluriformes; family Ictaluridae; genus Ictalurus; species Ictalurus punctatus. The sequence goes on along the minus strand of NC_030422.2, from coordinate 5,680,714 downwards.
GGAAGACAGATAGCAGCAACACTGAACTTCCTGTCAGGAAGCGCCAAGATGTCATAACTGTACAACAGAGGAACTGGAGAATACCCATTACAAAGCTTAAAGTAATAATGAAAGTTATTCAGTCACAGCTTTTAAAAGTTGTTCACTGGTGACGTTCTCATGAGGGAAATTGAACTGGATTGCACAGAATGATGTTCACCCACCTTTGCTCTGGGGTCCCTGGAGGACGGGGCTGGGGGGGTCTGAGAGCGTACGTTTATGGCCTCCAGGAGGAGGTGGAGGAGCCCTCTTTTTAGAAAGAGTGGAGCTGCCACTTGTACATGGCTGAGAACCCAGCGGGAGAGAGGTGGGAGGGCCAGTGGAGGGAGCTGGGAAGGGAAAGGGAGAATGCATGAATCCCTCAGTCAGCTCTATGCATTTAACCCTTAGGTATTGCAAATACTGTACTTCCCATTGCCAGCATGATTTCTTTGGGTGTATTTTGGTGCAAAGTTACGTGCATCTTCAAGCAATGGATGGGTGGAAAGACATGTATCCGGATCTTGCATATAGCAAGCAATACCTGCAAGCTACTTTTGCTGTGCGTCAAGGCAGGTGACAAATTAAAGGAAAAAGCCGGTGACTCTGTTGTAAATGCTCTGAGGGCATTTAGCCGGCATGGTTTGGGTCCTCTTATCCCCTTAGAAGGAGGGGTCACTGAAAATGAATCAATTGGGGCTGCAACAATTAGTTGACTACATCATTCATAGAAATTTGCTCAAAATGTTTAATCCTCCAGCTCTCCATATTCCGCCCATTTCTGTTTCGACACTAAATCTGTTATTGTCTTCTGTAATTCTGTCTGTTCTCTGAATAACAAGCCCTATAAAGTGCAGGAACAGGCTAAAGCTGGTAGTGCATTTCAATACGTTTTGTCCTGAGACCTCCCCCTGGCTGTAATTGGTTTATATACATCACACGGTCGCTGAACGGAGCAGCAGTTTGAATTCCGCGTCAGCTGCATCAGCAGCTCAAACATGTTTAAGGGAAAGTTCAAAATGCGGCTGCTACTTCTCGGTCTCTGATCAGTTTTACTACAACCTTCATCTCTCTGTGGAATTTGCACCCCTTTCACACCTGGCACTGCTCTTCTCTCTATCTCTGTATGTTTGTTCAGTTTGACAGGGTAGAATTGAAAAAAAAGCGCCTATTATAAATACAAATATTATAAATTTCAAAGCGTACCTATTATGGTTTTGATAATAACGTGACTAATTTTGTTTTAAAGGTCTCGTACAATAGATTTACATGCATCCAAGGTTAAAAATAACACTTTAATGTGCTCATCATTTAAACTGCAGCATTACCCCCCCCCCTCAGTGTCACAAACGACTCGTTCAATGGTCCGTTCTAAATGATTCGTTCTAAGCTCCTCCTTTCAGAAAGCATACTCTGCTCTGATTGGTCAGACGTCCCAGTCTGTCGTGATTGGTCCATCACTGTCAGCAAGCAGCCGATGAAGAGGCGGGGCTTTTTGTTACAAATCTACGTAGGTTAGTACAGGAAGTAAAGTCTGGAATCACTAACGACTCGTTTCAGCTGTTCAGAATCGATTCCTTCTTTCGGGAGTCGATGACTCCGTTTGTCGTGCGCTTTGATTTTTGAAACTTTGCAGAATTGCTACATTCACCAACAGCTCGGTAAGACACTACATGAAAGGGAATATCTGAAAAAGCATAATAGGTGCACTTTAACGTGTAACAGTACTATTGCAAAATGTACTGCAATATTTGTAGGTAACATCATTCGATGCACTTTAAGAATGAGGTATTCAAATTTGGCAGCAAAACTGAGATGTTATCAAGTCTCCTCAACTCACAGCCCGTTCCAAACCATTCTGCACCCCCTACCAGCACAGAGGGGTTTAGGAACACATACACAGAGTTGTTTTGAAGTATACCAACATTTGCATGTTTGGCAGAGATACTCGTTCATTTCCTCTATTGTTTAAAGTATAGAGCTATACGACAGGCAGCTCTTGTGTTTAAATCATGGCCTGGAGCGAAACATTCCTGTTCCTTTGTTAAACAAACAGTGACTGTCTGCCTATTAATGACAGGGCAGGAAATGCGTGTGTTTATGACACAAGTTCTCACCTATGTAGACTTACACTGTCAACCAAACACTTTTCTCTCCACAACAGCTAAAATATCGAGAAACATCTGCCAGAAGTTTGTCTGTGCAAATGTAGCTTCCTTTTTGAAGCCATGTGTGATATTGTGTTGCAATCGTGTCACTTCCTCCCTAAGGCTATAAACGGTTACTAGCACAGAGAGAACGACGCCTGAAGACGAGCTGTCTCACCCAAAGTGCACAGATACAGTCAGTTGCACTATGCTACATGCTTTGATCAGCAGCTGGAGTGTGTGTGTGTGTGTGTGTGTGTGTGTATATATGATGTATTCATGATGTTTCTAGTGTATGTATGCATAGCGTAGCATTACTGATGGCGTCACTACACAGACTACGCTTCATTTACAACTGATTTCAAGGCATTTTATTTCTTTTTAGAGTTCATCAGCTGCTGTTCTGGTATTACAGAAGTGTTATGAGGATTAAAAACTTATAGATAGAGCAAAACCTTTAACCGTCAACACCAGCTTGTCCCTTAGCTCTCGTTATGCTTTCAGTGTTCTGCCTGCTAATTTTTTTTTTTCCATTATTTCTTTGAGTTTTTATCGATCTCTGTGCTTTAATGAATACTATTATTATAATATAGAATTAACAACTATTAATCTCAAGCCTTCTCCTTCTCCTTCTACAGTATTATACTTTTACTTGTACCTTTGGCACTGCTCTTGGAGGCAGGAGTGGGCGTGTCGGCCCCAGGCGACGCGGGCGTTTCCATGGACGTGCTGTAGACGGGGTTGGCGAAGGCGCCATACGAGAGCCGCTGCTTGTCCCTGTGGCTCAAGTAGCCAGGCAGCGAGAGCTTCTCCTGAGGAGACACGCTGGACGAGTGGCAGAAGCTCTGCGGTCGAGGCGAGCGCTCCTTCTTCACCGGACTCGGCTGCTGTTAACACGAGACAAACAGCCAATCAGCATGTAGGACAGAACTCGTGTACAGTCCACAAACCACAGCCGTGTTTACTCCATCAGTATTCCTTAAAGAACCCCGTGTCGTTCTTCACTAACACAGACTACAATATCAACACAAAGGGACGGGCTATCAAGATCACGTGGTATTTTAATTCCACGTCAAATCAAGTCAGACATAAAAACATGTTTAGTTTTGTTTCAGTTTTAATCAACATGTGAAAATCTACATTTAAACCCTGCAGTGTGGTCGGAGTAGCTGACCTACACACCGACCATCTGAAGGAAACGTGCTTCTCTACTGTCCTGCCGATGAAATACACTGTCTTGCATAAGTATTCACCCCCCGTGAAGTTCAATACTTTGTGTAGATTCATGACATAAGATCAGAAATACATCCATTTTAGTTCCGAGTTGTAACACTACAAAATCTGGAAGAGATCAAGGGGGTGAATACTTATGCACGGCACTGTAGGGAACAGCGGCACCGCTAGGTGCCACTAGAATCTCCTTACGTCTCCACTGCCGCAGTATCAGTCAGAAATCATCTTGGCTCTCATTAACCTTCAGATGACCTCCAACTGACCAGTGGCCCATCCCTCCCTGTAGCTCTACTCCACAGCCGAGTATTGCTGTATATTTAGGATTTTAGAGTACGTAGTTAAAAGCATAGCGGTGGTGTGAGGGCACTGGTTCTAACCTTATCATCCAGATCATCATCACTCTCGTCGATCTCCTCCAGCCGCAAATTCCAGTCGTACTCCACATGGACGTGAGGGTTGAACTTGCCAGCCGCTGCCTCCACCAGCTACACACACACACACACACACACACACACTCAAAACCACATATTTCTGCTCTAGCTTTTTGAATTACAGAGCTACTTCTGTTCAAGGTGTATGAATGTACTCGGTCTGGACACTTACAGGTTCCTCACACTGTGTGTTTTTTAACCTCCTTGCGATGTCCAAGGCCGTCTCTCCGTTCTGATTGACTGGAATCACAAAGCCATTTAGGGAGTCCATTAGAGCACCTGTTTCTCTATAATACACGCACCATTAAAAATGTAATATCCGCACTGACCTATATCGATCAGTGGCTTGCCCCTGAGTAACAGCTTGACACACTCCGGCTTCTCGTAGGTACAGCAGTAATGGAGTGCAGTGTTCCCGCTCTCCGTCTGCCTGTCCAGAGAGCCACTGTACACACACACACACACACACACACACACACACACACACACATAGAAACTACCATCAAAGAGACGTTCATCTACATTGTGTTTGACCATTCTCAGTCTACATCATTTAAATATACAGCACACTAAAAGGAGGTACAGTACCTGTTTTGCACAAGGAAATCGACCAAGGGCAGCGAGGTCTGGTCTGAAGTCCGTACAGCGAAGTGCAAAGCCGTCTCCCCGGGATCCTGTCAAATTTATTAGAAAACATCGATAGCTTGTTGGGCGTTACATTTTTGAGTATATCTTACTGATATTTACCTAATAACACGATATTAAGTCGAAAATAACGGCGTAGCACCGACGTTTACAGTTCAGGGCACGCAGAAAAAGAGTGTAAAAGGGTTGTTTTTTTTTTTTTTTTTAAATTGGTTTTGCTTTAAAATAATATTAATTTTACTTCTAGTTAGCATTTAAAACAAAACACTTGCGTGTAGATTTGAATACGTATTATTTTGTACCACAGAATGAACTTTTAGATAAAAGCTTCTATTCCCAATGAATATCAAATGTAAAATCAAATATACCACTACGTCGGTTTTATTAGACTACGCCGCACTTGGGTGTACATGAGCGATTGGCCTATTTGCGTGATTTAGTCAACAACGGTTGGAAAGCAGGTTGCGGGTGACCGAGGTGCTCTCGGATCCTCTTCAAGTTACAGGTAGTGAAAATCAGATCGAATACCTCGGCTATATATGTGGTGTGACATTTAGTTTTGGAGGAAGGGGCACAGGCCATCGTACGTTTCACATGAAAGTCAAAAAAAAAAAAAAAAAAGAAGACATATTCAGGTTGTGATATAACACGATCACGTCAGTTCTGCTGTCAGGGGAGAGTGCTTCGAATATTAGAAGATTTTCTTCTAGCAAATCAAATAAGCATGATGGATTGCACTCACAGCAGCTATGGATGTTCCGGGGGGTGTTCCTAGTGCGGTGTTGATCAGAGACAACCGGAGCGACCGCATTTTGTCTATAGGCCTAACTGTCAAACTAGCAACACAAAATTCCCTCCGAGTAAAGAAAAGAAACGAAAAGGAAGTGAATCTTGTGTGGCTGCAAAGACGACACTCTCTCTACCGTCACTGAACAACATTGCATATTATGTTTCGTGCACTCTATCACGTTTCAGCCATTTTTAAATTTCGTTTTCTGTTTTTTTTTTTTTTTTTTTTTTTTAAAAAGCAGAAACGTTAGCTTAGAAGGAATGGAGTTAGTCATTTGACCCGCCCGAGACTCTTGAATTGAAGCTTATACAGAAACTACGCAGTGTGAAGGAGAGAAGCGTGCACTTACTGATTTCTCGGAATAGGTTTATAGTGTATCAAGGTGGTTGGAAACGCAGTGAAGGTTTCTTTATATATGTTTGGTGTTTTGTTTTGGGGTTTTTTCCCCCTGTCCTGGAACCTAACTGCTTTTTTAAGTTTAAATAAATGTATTATCGTTCCAATTTACCATTCCACTAGGTCTATCCATCAGCCAGCCAGGAAGGGGAGAAGTGGTAAGGATACAAATGCAGGTCTGGCTCTTGACAGTTTAAAGCCCTAAACCACATCGTAGTTTAGAAACCAATTGTGTGAAGGAGGTTGACCTAGATGTAGCTTTCCTGCTACCCGAGTAGGACTAAATTCTTACCCTCACTACATGGGCACTGTTTTATCGCTTTTGGTGTACGCAAACAGGATAAACCATTGCCTGGAGATGCCAGTGATCCTGACGCTTTCTGCTCTCCGGACCTGCCTGATCTGTTCGGATGCCCTACCACTGGATGGAGCTCTCATCTATTCCATTTCCACATGGACGTTCTCGCTGTGGTTGCTGGGACGACGGTTGCAGCGATGGCCTTGGGACCGCAATTACCACATGCAGTTTTACACTCAGGTCTCCTTTAGTGAACGGTGGACTAGTTCAAAAAGACTTCATGTACAGACCATAATGAACTTTCTTTTACCTACACTATCCGGCGTTCCCCAGATGAGGACGGGTTCCCTTCCGAGTCCGGTTCCTCTCAAGGTTTCTTCCTCATATCATCTTAGGGAGTTTTTCCGTCGCCACCGGCTCACTCAATTGGGATTAATCCACATGCTTAAAAGCTGTATCCTGTGTTTATACGTTTCTGTAAAGCTGCTTTGAGACAATGACCGTTGTAAAAAGCGCTACGCAAATAAAACTGAATTGAATCGTGCATAATTCCATGGTAGCAGCTCTTGTTTGGCTCTTTCCTTAATTAGCTTTAGTCACGTGACAAGAGTCCCAATCCCGAGTTTATGTGAACATGGTAGAAGGCACGGATGAGTTACGCCAGGTTTGCTGAATAGTCGGCTGATATGAGAAAGCAAACAGCGCTCCTCGAGCAGGCCAGGAGTGACCATAGAGAGAGAAGCACTCTCTATGCCTAAGGCAGTGCTTGAACAGAAAAACCAAGCCATGGTTTATATACAGAGAAACAGAAAGGGCCCAAACTTCAGCAGGAATCAAAGTAATGAAGATCAATGCATAGAACAGTGGATAGCGTCGATGAAGTCCTACTTTAAAGCTTGTAAGATTCCAAAAAGTTGAACTTGTGCAACACCTGAAGGGGAAGGCAAAGCTAACTATAAACCTGGAGGATAGCACCACAAGAAAAGTTTTAAGACTCTTGAGGAACTGTATGACCACAAAGCCCCTGTAGGCACAAGAGCAGAAGGGAGCTTTAACGACTGCAAGCAGATGGCCGGTGAAAAAAATTAAAGTATTTGCTTATGACCTCCAAGAAAAACGTCACAGACTAAGACGACATGATCCAGATTGGAAGGCTACGTCTGTGAGACGAAGATGGTAGGCTGATTTGCTACACCTGTGGACAAACCTGGGCATACAAGACGAATATGCCAGTATGGCAAGGGAAGGCCACGTAGAGCTAGACCCCCAGCCTCAGGACATGAACAGGCTAAGGAACAGGCACAAGCAACCATTAGCACGATGTCTGCTAAACCCTCTATACCACTTCCGGACCCACTGGAGGTGGAGCAGAGGTTGGAACCAGAGAGTGCTTTTGGGAATTGCTTTACCATAGATGTGCTCATTGATGGTGTGAGGACATGCTGCCTTCTGGATACCGGCTTAGAAGTGACTACTCTGTCCGAGGGACACTTTTTTTTAGTAGTTTGAGGGCAAAAATGGTAAGTCTGCACTTATCTAGTTTCTAATTCACACACACACCAATGGCAGCAGAACTGCCATGCAAGGCGCTAGCCTGTCATCGGGAGCAACATAGGGTTCAACACTTCGGCATGTAGTCCGCCAACACTACGGCTGTGGCTCTACCACCTGAATCACAGCCGCCCCATCTGCTGCCAGATGGGCCAAGTCAACAGCCACAAATGGACTTGATATCTAATCGGATGTTTGTACGCGGAGAAAAAGCTCTATTGCAAGTGTGTGTTTGTGCTACAAGATGATAAGACTGATGGAGAAGAACAAAGCGGTGCCCCAAGGATATTAGGAATAAATGTGCCCAGTGAAATGCTTAGCCCGTTTACTGGCCTGGAAGGGGTCCAGAAGATGGATCAGCATAAGCAACACGTCGGGAGTCTTCATCGCGATGAGGACAGAGTATGTGGGCCATGATAGGAAGATGTCAAGGTGGCGAGTAGACAGGCCATCCTCATTCCTCCATGCAGTGAAACAGTCATTGAACGTCGCTGTCAGGTACCCCTGAAAATGAGACGGCATCTCATGGTGGAGGCTTCCTCAAGTGCCGATATGCCCTCTGTGCTGCAAGTTGCCAATGTTCTGGCACACCCGGTGAGACTGATGAACCCAAAGCAGGAGCCAGTTGTTTTGCCCCTGAAGGTGAGTGTCACGGAGCTGTGTAAACCAGAAAAGGTGTTGCAAAAGGAGCTGGTAGCATTTGAAGAGGCTGTTGGGGAGAGGCGGGTTGGGGAGCCATGTCTCAAAGAGGCTAGAGTGGAGCCCTAGCTGGTAAGGTCAGATCAAATAACATCAACTTAACCAGTTGCTAGAGAAGCACCATGCTGTTTTTACAAGATGATTATCTGATTATGGTTATACCACTACGGTGACGCATTTTATTCCAACAGGCAATGAGCACTTCATCAAACAAAGACATCAAAGGATTCCCCTCTACCTCAGGAGGTCAAGCAATACGTTCAAGATCTGGTTGCACAAGGGGTGTTAAAAGAAAAAGAGAGCAGCAGCCCTTGGGCATCACCTGCAGCAGTGGTGATGGAAAAAGGTCAGGTATGTGCATTTATGTTGTGATTACCAGAAGCTTAACAACATAACGCACAGAGATGACTACCCTTTCCCAAGGGTGGAGGAGTCATTGGATACCCTGGTTCATGCTCGCTTTTCTCATCCTCGGACCTCATGGCAGAATACTTCCAAGTGGCTGCGGCTGAGCAAGACCAAGACCTTTCGAGTTTGAACCAATGGACCCGCATGCCGTTTAGACTCTGCGATGCCCGAGCAACATTTGAGTGCTTAATGGAGGCAGTCCTGAACGATCTGGCATTCGAGGTTTACTTGGACGACGTCCTATTTTGTTTGAAAGCTATGTCGGGAAATTAGACCTGGTTTTTGTGCGCCTGCAAGAACACGGTCTGAAACTCAAACCCAAGAAGTGCTTCACGGGCAAGTTGATGGGGTGCGAGTGGACATGGAGAAGGTTAAAGTCCTGGAAGATTGGCCAGTCCCCCGTTCAGTAACAGTCGTCTGTCAGGTGGTGGGCTTCATATCTTAAAACCGATGGTTTGTTCCCTATTTCACACAGCTAGTAAGGCCACGACATGCCCTGATGCAACACGTTGTGTGGCGTGAAGAGCAGCGTTTGATAAGCTAAGGAAATGCCTGATGGTGCCACCTGTACTCGCGTATTCCGACTTTAGTCTCCCATTCATTGTAGCTACAAATGGGAGTTACCTGGGCCTTGGGAAGTCCTGAGCCAAAGACAAGAAGGGGTTGAACGTGTGACAGCCTTCACCAGCCGACGCTTGTGGGGTCCGAGAGCAGTGACAAGAATCGTAGCACCTTTAAGTTAGAACATCATTACGTTCACTGTTGTCATGGACCACAACCCGTTACTGTACTTGGAGACAGCAAATTTGGGTGTGGTAGAACAAAGGTGGGTGCCCCAACTTGCTGAGTTCAACTTTGAGGTGCATTATACGTCTGGAAGACTGAACCTGAATGCAGATGTGCTCTCTCGTATCCCGGTGGCTCCAGAGCCGGAAGTTGAGGACACTAAGAAAGCCTTACAACGGACTTGTGTATGAGACACAACATGGCCAAGGTAGGCAGTGACAGGGGTATCATGGAGGCTCTGAAGAGATATTTCCCCACTATAGCTAAAGATATATGATGTTGGGTATAGCACTCTAAGTGTTGCGCCCTGGCAAGGGATGTGTTTCCCATGATGCAGACCCCAATGAACCCGCCCAAACGTCACCAATCCCCTAGAAGTGCTCGCCATGGATTACACCCTTCCCTTCTGGAACAGTCAGGTGGAGAGTCTGAAAACGTCCTTGTGATATGTTTACCGATATGTTTACGAGGTTCAACACGGCAACGCCAACGAAGGATCAAACCGCGAGTACCACAGCGACTGCATAGAAAGACTGTGTTCTGATCTAAGCTGAGACTCAAACAAGCAAGTGCGAGCGAACAACAGCGCACTAGAACTCTTTTCTAAATATATCAATGATCTCTTAAGCCCTAATAGACGGACTGAACCATGATGTAAATTTTGCAAACAGTGCTGTTTTTTCAGGAGCTAAAAAAAAAAAAAACACTCTTATTAATGATATCAGCTGATGTAATATTTATCTGATGAATCATTAAAGTAGACATCCGGTAGTTCTAGTTAAACAGGGATTTACTGATATGATATCTCTCAAACTCGAATAAATAGCATCGTAGTATAAGTAACAGTAATATAAGCTTATTGCTTAATATATGCTTATCTAAATGATATGAAATGATATGACTTAAGCAAATACAGAGCATATCGTTTGATGGCTGCAAGACAACTAAGGTTTCACAAGATTGTGTGATCAGATTAATAACATTCCCGCCATTCAAGAGAGCACAGACAAAAAAAACAAAAAAAAAAAAACAACGTGAATTATTAGCACCCCCAAGTGTACAGAGTGTTGTTCAAAGGCACTGTATTCACAACGAATTTTCTATACGACATTCAATTGTCGTAAAACATTGCCAGTGTTTCACCTGTGTGATTTCTACTGACGCGAGTACGTCAGTGGAACTTTACTAAGATTGGCTGCGTTGAAACATCATTCAGAGAAAAGGATTACGCCGTTTGTGTCGAGCTAAGTGTGTGTCGCATAAGTATACCAACTTTGAACCTTATCTACATTTTGTAGTGCTACTCCGTGTTGTTCGACCAATTCTGGAATATAAATTTCCCTTTATACGGATTATCTTGGTTATTCCGAAGGAAAAAAACAAAATAGGCTTAAAGATCTGGTTAAAAGTTCATCAACGGGGGTGAATATTTACGCAATCCTAACTTTCACCTTTTTCTAATGACGCATTTTAAAATAAATTTGAATACTGTTGCAAACTACAGTTCTCCACCCCCACCCCCTTTTAATATTTTGGATATGTACATAATCCCATATACGTCCAGTACCACACTGCAAGACTACAGAAATGTAGGAAGCAGTCTGGCATATCTGTACCTGTCTTGCCTCGGGGAATGGTTCCAGTAGCTCCACTCCATCAGCATGGAGCTGCACGAGCCCCAGCAAGTCTCGAGTCCTGACCGCCTCATACAGGTCGCCTTGCCTCGCCGTGGCTGTGGTCGCCGTGCGCCGTGCAAACCGATGCTCTACGTACTTGGCATTGATGAACTCCTTCCTCTCGGTCCTGTAGGGAAACAAGCAGGGGGTCAGATCTTGTCAGTTATCACCAGTAATATTATGAAATGTCACATTATTATTATAATAATAATAATAATAATAATAATAATAATGTGAAGCGGAGAGCAAGTATACTCACATGTCACTGGATGGCGTAAGCTTTGGCGAGGGGCTTGGCAGGTTCCCCTCCAGGATTTCATTAAAACTACTGTTTCCTATATTCTTGGCCAGCTGTCAAAAGATTAATAGTAATAGTTACAAAATGACCAGCTAGTATTCGTAAATCTCAAAATAGCTACAAGGTCAATTCTGATATTTTATTAACTCGTATGTTTGACTAACATTCAGTAAGAAACCTAGTTACAGAATTGTTTCTGTACATAGAATTGACTTCCAAAATACAAGCAAAGAAATATGTTTTTTTTTTATTTTTTTTTTTTAAAAACCTGCGTTTTCTGTACGTCATACATTTTATTGTTCTTTAGGGCGGGGCGATATATCAATATGATATAGATATCGTGATCAATGATTACGTGATACACCTTTCTGATATATCGTCGGTATGGTGATGTATTTTTTCCAAAATATTTGCAGTAATTACAAATGAAATGGTGCTGATGCCGTTGATTTGAACATTTTCAATTTGAACATTAAACAAGTTTTTCGTTTTTTTTTTTTTTAAACATTTTTAAAAACTTAATCTTTTTTATCTCTGTAGGCATTAAAGAATTAGCGTCAAAGTCAGTTGAATGGTTTGCAGACAGTTGGTTAGCTAAATTATATATCGTGATGCGCATCGCCTATCAGAGAAATGATGAAGTATCGTGATATGATATTTTTGTCATATCGCCCAGCCCTATTGTTCTTGTTTTATTTTGGTTTGGTGTATGAAGTGGTCTTAAAAAAAAATCTTTTTAAAGCCTAGTAAGGTTAAAATAATATTTAAAAAAAATAAAAAATACATATGGGCATCAGTATTGTTACTCAATTTTTTTTTTTTTTTTTTTTTAAATAAATTCTCATTTCTGCAATGACAGGTTCGTGCCTTTTTGCATTGTTTTGTTAGAAACCTGCAGCCTCATGGCTGTGATTGTAAAAAGATGACATTTCTCCTCTTATAAAACACGAGTTCACTCTAAAACGAGCCGTCATTCGGCTGGCGTCTCTTTAATCAACCAGATCAGGCACGTAACACCATGTGACGGTGCAGATCATCACAGAAACATCACACACGCCTCACCAAGAGTTCAGAGGTGCCTAGTTTGTCCAATTCCATGGACTGTATGCGTGAAATATGGACGCCCATCTCTCTGTGGATCCCTGAACACTCGATACAGGTCAGGATGCCCAGGTTAGTAGACAACCATTTAGGCTCTGCATCAAAACACACACACAAGGAGAGCACACACTGATTGAGCAGCAAAGGTGAGGCAGTGAAAATCCAGCAATGTTGTTCATATTAAATCCTGAAGGGGGTGCAAGACACCATTTTTTTATTATTATTATTATTTTTTAAAAAGACAGAGGAGATCAGTGAGGAGATGAACGGGAACAGAAATTTCAGAAATGATTTTCCAAGAGAGGGAAAAATATACAGAGAGACGGATTACGGCAATCGGAAGAGGAAAAGATGATGATTTCCCATCACTCCCTCAGCAGCTGTATTAGAAACCCCCTGGCAGCAGTGTTTACTAGTTGTGTTTTGTGTTGTAATTTAATGCGAGGGTAATATAACAAGTCGTGTTATAAATGTACAGAAATCTTTGTAAATAAGAAAACATATATATTAAAAAAACCTTGCTATTTTGTAATATTACTATTGCACTGAATATATACATACATACATATATACATATACATATACATATATATATATATATATATATATATATATATATATATATATATATATATATATATATATATATATATATACACACACACACACATACATATATATACATACATATATACATACATATATATATATATAATTTTGGGGGGTACAAATAGTAATACCACAACAGTAATATATTTCTGACTTAATTCACTTTTATGCGTTAGACCTCATGGCTTTTATTTTGGCGGAAACCCACAGGAAGTCCTCATTTTATTTGGCAACAGTTTTTTTTTTTTTTAAATTCACTTCTCATTACCAATCAGGTGAAATGCTGTAAACCTCTGCCCACAAAATTGTCTGAGATTACGTGAACGTAAAACCAAAGTGAATCTGGCGCGTGTCGTGTCTAAATGCAGGTTATAAGCGACTCAAACTCACAGCACAGACAGAGATGAGGTTGATGTGAAGCGGCGTTTACTGTGGACCGAGTCGCTCTAAAACACTGATGAACAGCGCACACTCTGAGTGCAACACTGACTACGTTTACACGGACAGCAGTGATGTAATCACTGACCTTATTCTGAATAAGACAGTATTCTGATTAAGGTGTTTACATGAGTGGCTTTTAGAATACTCCTTTCACGTTCAGGTTTTACGTGTTATAGAACGTAGATGGATTAACGTCACACGTCATTACGTCCCCGCGCCACGCCGTCCGACGTTCCCTCTAGAATTTCACGTATCGACGTACGGTCGGTCTTCGTTATGGGACCGTATACAGTCTCGGGTGTTTCAGTTTTAATTTTACGAAAGCTTCAAGTGCGGTTAATTATCTGTCGTGCCGTACGTGCAAACAGACGACTGCTTGAAGCCGTGGGCCGCGTCCCAAACCGCGTACGTACCTACTATATAGTAGCTGAGATGCATGTATTTCACCTACTATGTACTGTAGTAGGTACGTACGCGGTTTGGGACGCAGCCGTGCTCTCTTGTTTACCCTCAAACGGTCGAGCGCTGCCGTGTGTGTACGTGTCCTGTCGCACAATGCGGTGAAAACTCCCACACGGCGTTAATAGTGTGATTAAGGTGTGTACATGTCTGTAACGCACGTCCATAACGCGAATAAAACAGGAACACTCCACATGTTTTAATTAGTAGAGGTGTAAGAGCCAGGGTAGGATTTTTTTATTTTTTTATTAGGATAATGTGGGGTCGGCGTTTTAGGGGTTAGTTACGTGTTCACGGAAGAGGCGGGTCTTTAGCTGTTTTTTGAAGACGGGGACAGATTCTGCGGTCCGGATTGAGGTTGGAAGGTAATTCCACCACGGAGGGACAGTTTCAGTCAGATTCAGCCCGTAAACAAGAAATAGACTTTGATGGTTTACGTGACGATTATTCTTCACTTATCCCACAGCGCTGTTTCTCTAATCTGATTTTCTAGAACAGCAGCTCTGACAGCAGCGCTCGCAGCACGCCGATTCACACACGTTTATCACGTCGATGCACTCGTTCCAACACATCATCCTTTCTACAGTAACAAAAGTTCACACGGTGGACACGACACACACGCTTGATGGGTTTTCATACGCCTTGCAGAATCGCCAAGATGTTAACTGCTTTAAAAAAAAAAAAACATGAAGGATCATAGAAATTGCATCTTTTCACACTCAGGACGTCTGAGCGACTCGTACACGACTATTACAAAAGCTGCAAACATTCACCGATGCTCAAGAAGGCAACACGATACATGAAGAAACCGGGGTGTGTAAACTTTTGAACGGGACGATAGGTGTAAATCCTTATTATTTTGGTGAAAAGGTTGTTTATTTTTCATTCAGTCCCGCCCTTCAGAAGCTAAATAACAGTTACATGTTTTCCAGAAGAAAAACAAAAACAAAAAACTTACACCAATCACCCTGTTCAAAAGTTTACACCCCCCTGAATCTTCATGCAAGTGTGTTGCCTTCTTGAGCAACGAATGCTTGCACCTTTTGTGGAAGTTTATATTTTATTTCAGTAGAGAGATGTAAACAGAGGCTGGTGATGGAAGCGTTCATATCGAACGTTATATGTGGTTTTATTATTTTGATCGAGTGATTGTAGCAACTAAAGAGAGGACGAGAACGAGAGGGAAATGGGAAAATAATATTCAGAGACTGCGTGTGTGTGTTTGGGGCCGTGCGTCTATTTCCTCTGCATGATAAACACTGACTCATTCAATGTTGCGACTCCAAACAGAGAAGCCACACTCCGACTCAATCACACACTCCCGCATAAACACACACTCGGCTGTCTGACCTGGCGCTCCGCAGTCGCAGCACACCTCGTTGCCAGGTATGCGTAGCACGTCCTCGATGATGGCTTTGCTCAGATCCTCCAGACTGTCATCCCCAGCACTCTGTTCACCTCGGAATGCCATGTTCAGAGCCTCCTCCTTACTGTTAGTCAGCACGGATATCCATCTGAACACACACACACACACACACACACACACACACACACACACACACACATTACTCCAAAGGCATGAGCAGACATAGAACTTAACGCATCGTACACATACGGTAATCATAATCAGGATCTCACTGCGCACACACAAGAACACACACATACGGTAGCCATGGAAATATCTAGAACCTCACTAGAGACGTTCCAAATTTCAATATTTGAATATCCATTAGAGCATGATGAAAGCCTCTTTAATGGGCCTAATCAAGTATCATTTTCCACAGCACATGTGTTTACATATTTGAGAAATATAACAGAGAAAAAGTTGACCAAACATAGGTGTATGAAAAATTTTTTAAAAAGGGAAAATGTGCAATTTCTATGGTTATGGATTTTCCCGATTCATGCGATTGTCCATCCAGTCAACCAATCATGTGGCAGCAATGCATAAAATCATGCCGATAGGAGGATAAGAGCTTCGGTTAATATTCAGATCGAACGTCCGAATGAGGAAAACTGGGATTTCAGCGACTGACCGGTCCGGTCCGAGTATTCCAGAGACTGCTGATCTCCTGGGTTTCTAGAGCTCACCCAGAATTGTGCGACAAAACATCCAGCAGTTCTGGAGGCAGAAATGCCCTGTTGATGAGAGAAGAGCTCAGTAGTGGAGACATCGCCTGGTCTGTCCAGTCTCTTTGAACCTGTCTCCACTGTAGCCTCGGGGCGTTTTCACACCTGGCTCGCTTTGTTTCGGAATCTGGTGCGTGTTCTCCCTTTGACTCGGTTCTTTTAGACCAGGGGTGTCCGGTCGTATTCGGAAAGAGCCGGTGTGGGTGCAGGTTTTCATTCCGACCGAGCAGAAGCCACACCCGAGTCTATTAAAACCCAAGATCGACTGATTAAACAGGTGTGGCTCCTGCTCGGTCGGAACGAAAACCTGCACCCAAGATCGGACCCCCCTGCTTCTAGACGTACATGAGATGCAATCCGACCCGACGGACCGACGGACCGACCCGTACAGCACCGCACGAGCCCGTTTGTCTTGCTAACGGCTCGCCAACACGGATCGCGCTCTAACTCGGACCGAAGACGAAGTGAAAGCGCGCCATCGGAGCTCGGTCTGACGAACACGTTTCTGAGCGACTTTCAAAAACGGATTAAGAGACAAAACCAAAACAGAGGTTTACAAAGTGTTTAGCGAGGCGTCTCGAGGAGATGGGCTTTGTGAAACAACGAATCCCGCTCAAGCTGATCAACTATAACCAGCACAGCTCAAAAGAAAGCCACGATAAGCTCACAGAGCTGCTGTCTATCCATCTGGATGGATGACTATGAGCTATGAGCGGAACCCCCGGAACATAAACGAGCACGCTCCGACCAATCAGAGGACGGGGTTTACTCACATGTGACATGCATAAACACATTCGGTACGAACGTCCGCGTTTCTGAACAAAGCACAGATCTACAAATCTGAAAACGCCCTCGGACTCCCGTTCTCGGCCGACAGGAGCGGACCCCGACGTGCTCTTCTGCAGCCGTAAGCCCATCCACCTTGAGATTCAACATGCTGTGCTTTCTGAGATGCCTTTCTGCTCACCATGGTTGTAAAGAGCGATTATGTAAAGACTTGGCCTTCCTGTCAGCTCAGCCCAGTCTGGCCTCGCTCCTCTGACCTCTCATATCAACAAGTTAGTTCTGCAGGCCGAATTCCAACGCGTTATCATTTTCCACCCACAATCCATTGCAGTTTAGACCCCGATAGTGACACCATCATTCTGTTCACCATCACACTGGTATACATCACGTACCGTCCAAACCGCCCACAATTCCCATAAATACACATTTACGTCCCCGTTGAGTGCGCTCATACCCATCACAACACACACACTTACATCACAAACTCCTGCTCATCTTCTGCCTGGAAATGATACGTGCGATTATCTGCAGAGAGAGGTGGAGAGAGTGAAGTGGATTACATTAACCGCACTTTAGCGCCTTTCCACACCACTTAGCGCATGTGTAATGGACTTTAACACGTGTGTGTGTGTGTGTGTGTGTGTGTGTGTGTGTGTTTACTTACGGGAGATTAGGTCGAAGCACTTCTTATCCTCGCCCGGTTTAACCTGACAGGTAAGCAGGTTAAGTCTAACTGGCTGTCGGTTGGACTGGAGAGGAAAACAGACAGACGTCTCAGCAACACACCAGACAACCCACGCTTCATTTCAACGACACCCCCGTCTGAATGAAAACGTCTAGTTAAATACCAGAGCAGGGTGATCGATGCCATTCCAATTAGGAGCCGTTCAGCATCTCGAACGCGTTAAACCGTGTTCGTTATAACGTGACGTCAACGCACGGCATTCAGAAAATTCTAAAACAAATATATATACACATTTCCAACTGGTGATTGTATGTTGTTTGGGGTTTTTTTTTTTGTGCGTGTGTGTGTGTAAAGATTAACATGCTGCATTTCAGTGCACGCATCACAATGCATCAAAGTGCATGATTAGAGCAGACGCTGCACTCCCGCATCATTACAGCTGATTTCACTGTGTGTTACAGACCCCCTGCTGCCATCCTGCGCAAAAACATTCCTACATTAGTCACCACGCGGCAGGAGTTAGAATGGTGTGCAAATACAGCAGTGCTTCTCATACGGGAGGGGAGATGGGAAGGGGCGCAAATTGTTTTTAAGAAAAGAAAAGAAGAAAGAAAAAGAAAAAAACATACAGAGACAGGGCATCATTTGGGGACGCGGTGTGTTTTTTATTGCGTTTCGAATAGAATGTGTATAAATGAAAAACCCCGCGTTCCTTCTCCCTGTGCGTTTTGTTTTTGCCGGGGAGAGGCGGAGCTTAGCCTGACTTTTATCTCGCGGTCAGTGCAGACCAGTGTTGCAAACTTAGTGACTTTTCAGACCCCTTTAGCGATTTTTTTCTTTTGCAAAAAGACCTGCAAGCGCGAGGTCCCGCTTTCCCGCTGCACTCGCACCTCTCTCTGCGTCCGCTCCGTTCGGTGAGGGGCCGAGAGACAGACGGAGATGTAACGACGTCGTGGATAACGAGACGCGCCCTCCGTCCGCATTTACATCGTTCTTACGCGAACGTTTTTAGGACGCGAGACGAATGTAACGCGGCACGTTTTACACGTAAAATAGTCCACGTTATTACAGCTAGTTCTCTCGTTCAAAGTAGTTCTAGTGTTCAGAAACATTTTAGAGCATTCATCTTCCATACCGGTCCGTTATATAGCTTTAGAAAAGTCATAAAAGTTATGAAACGTAATTTAAAAAAAAAAAAAAAACAACAAAAAAAAAACCCTATCTGTCTATCTATCAAAAACATTGATCATCATTATACCTGGTGGGGGGTGTGCCACATGATAGGGGGGGTTTAGTTACAAAAATCTGAGAAGCTCTGCTCTACACGGTCCACGTGGATTTGTCCTCAACTAGTGATGCATTAGCTGTAGTACCTGCCCTACTTTAAAAAAAAAAAAAAAGCATGCTTAAGCGCCTCCTCTAGGAATCTGAAACCAGACAGGAAAAGAGCACTCACCGTGGCATGAGAAATGGTCAGGATGCCACCCTTCACTGAACACTTCCTCCTCTGCCACACCTTCCGCAGCCTGTGTGATCACAACCGAAAACAGCCTCGTTCATCATTTCCATGTTAGCGAACGTCAGAGAGTCTTATTTAGCGCACTGACATACAGAGGAGTCACTTCACCGCATTACTGACACTGCTTCAGTGTCCAGCTTTAAACCTTTGAACTAAAACGAGTCGTTTGCTGCATATACGCCCCCGCTCACCTTAATGACGGCGCCACAGCTCGAGGGAAACGTTACAGCAGTGGCGTGTGTTGAGATTTTAGCCCTCTCTTCCACTGACTGGGTACACAACACTGTTACAGCACATGGTGCAAGTTTGCGGATGAATAATTCATGTAATCGGCTATAAATAAGGAATAACGTATGACAGGATGCGCTATTATAGGGAAATCATCCACGCTGGAGTGGCGTGATGCGTCACCACGGTGAAGACGACGGCACGGCCACAAATAAACGACACGTCCGTCTTCTTACAGATCGTCGCATCGGCTTCGCCCAATGCTTACACAATGGCTCGGATAGATTTTCCCTCTTTCTCTCAGCTTCAAAACGGCTTGCTTTTCTCCCGCAAACAGCTCTCTGGTCTCCGCGTTGGTTTATCCTTTTTAAACGACAAACGCCGTCTTCACAGGCGAAACCCAGGGCTCAGACCAAGAGTACACGGTCAGGGCTATCCGTTCGTTAAACAATCAATCTAACAGGGCGCCCCCGGGCAACAAGAAACACATCCTATATTTTTCATCACTTGAAAAAATGAGTTGTCGAACGCACCCAGATGTAAATATCGGGAAACGAGAGCTGAATTCACGACCTACCGTCTCGTCCGTCTTCTGATCTCAAACCCGAGTGCCTTCAACGTACGGTGGAAACGATATATGCGACCGAGCTGTTCCAATACTTTCAGAGGGGACCGTATAACTCGGAGCTGTGTACGTACAGTCGAATTACCACCGTTATACACTGTTCTTCCAGGAGCAGCAGTGGCACTCACCCATCACTCTTCTTCATCAGATAGCCCTTCTTCTCACTGCCAAACTCCTTATTGCCCTGAAGCTGATGCATACTGTATCCACTCTGCTTGCTCTGTGAGTCCTACACACACACACACACACCGTTCATTAACATTTCAAACACAATCAAATGTACAAATACAAAAAGCCTAAGCAGAGCTAACATTAAAGTAGTAAGGGAAAAAATAAATTGTTTTAGAATTGGAAATGCACTTATGGAAAGTAAATGAAATCAACATTCCAAAAAAAAAAAAAAAAAAAAAAACCCTGGCCATGCTCTGAAACCACAGTTAATTATCCAGCATGGCAACAGAATGTTACTGATATCAACTTACTCTCCTAGACTTCAGTCAGAAGGCATTAAAGAGAGAGAGAGAACAAGATATAACAAGAATATCATTAAAAACAGCTAAAATGCAGCACAGAAATGAAAAGCAGACCATAGATTCGACTCAATGGCACACGTCTGTGGGTGACACAATACAGTACAATGGTATTCAATCGAAACCAGAACCATCTGCTTTGGAAGGGGACATTAAATCCCCCCCCCCAAAAAAAACAACACATAAAACATCAAACACTTCGCTCTATAAAAGCGTCCTGCTGTGAAGTCCTGACATCCGCAGCTCCGTTCCCTCGTCAGATTCTGCAAACGACTGCAAAGCCATTCAGTCCACTGGTCTCTCTCGGATCCAGCAAACTCGGATCTAACGGACGTTTTAAAGCTGAGGACAGCATACATTCCTCGTTACCTGCATCAACGATCGACACAGAACCACGTGGCGTTAAGATCGCCAGAGCTCCGGAGGTTTCGGACGTCCGGTGCCGTTCCGATCGTGTCCCGTGTGATCTCTGTAGAGACAGCCAATCGAATCGAAGCCTTTGTACAACACTGGTGTACCTACCTCTTTCTGGTCTAGCTGTAAGGAGGATTTGATCAGGTCTCGGAGAGCGGTTAGCTGTTTCTTCTCCTCATCCTGCGTTTGCTTTATCTGAACATATCAAAATCAGAATTCAATTAGAAGGGTTCAGTTAGCCCCCCCCGAGACATTTTTAAACCACGAAAGACCGCCTAGAACGCTCGTTAACCAGGACCCCGGTTTTTTCGTGAGGTCCACAGTGCAGAAATGCCTCACAGATAACGTCATTGCAATTCTATTTATATGTAGTATTATTAGCAATCGATGCAGTACGTACTGATACACACTCTCAGAGCACTTTATTAGGAACACTGTACTAATACTGCGTAGGGCTCTGAAAACAATTCTCCATGGCACGGATTCCACCGGACGGTGGAAACGTCGCCGTTATAGATTCTGGTCCGCGTTGACGTGATCGCATCACACGGTCCCTCTCCCGTTCCATCACGTCCTAAAGGTTTACACATTTACAACTCTCACGGACACTCGTATGCGTGGCGTCTTCATCGGCGAGTCTCTTCGGCCCGGGAGCAATGAAAATGAACCGTTAAGGAGATATTCGGGCGGCCGGCTGAAATAATACGGTATAATAGGGGGACACTCACATTATAGAGATCAGCTGCTAATTTCTCGATATACTGCTTCATCTTGTCAGCGGTTTTCAGGCCGTCCTGGAAAAAGCTTCAACAAACAAGAGTTTCAAATCGGTTAGGACTTTACCGCTATAACCGAAACAGGCCTGACTAAACACCAAGCTGACTTCAGCACGCGTACTGTAGAACTGTACTCACTTGCACTGTGCGTGATAATACTTGATGAGGTTCTGGAGGAGGTCCACGCCCTTCTTAGTCTTTATCTCATTCACTTTGATCAGATACTGCGCCAAACAAAAAGAGGAAACGGTCATGAGCGCACGTGCAGAAAAATACTCCTCATCACGAGCTATTTCCCCTAATATATTTACACATTATCAATATCACGATATATTATTATAACCGCAAGACACGTTTCTGAGATATTTCAGACACCGCGATATCATTTTCTGACATTTCTGTATAACAATCGGAAACTCGGATCGTCTTTAAAATGGTCAAATGTGAACAAAATGAGCATCGCATTGTCGTTCGTTAGCACATCTATGAGCTGCGACAGATATTGTGCATCGTAGACATATCTTCAAGCATCGGATGACTGGAAAAATAAATAATAATGTCGTTTTGTCCTGCAGGAAAGAAACAGAAGGATTTATAGCTATAACTCACCTCGGATAAACTGGATTCCGTAGAAACCTCGACCTCAAATCGCTGATAGGATTATAATCATTGCCCAAGACTCATCCCAGGACAGCCAATCAAAATCATGCATTCCAAATACTCTATACGGTGTCCCAAGAGTCTCCATACATGGCGGAAATTAACACTTTTTTTTTTTTTAAGCAAAATGTCTTCCAAAATTGTTCATACTTTGTTTATATTATATATATATATATATATATATATATATATTTTCAGATCTTTAAGACAAAAGAAGAACGTATAGAAATCCTTCTCATGGCTGTGGATCGGGAAGCCGTCGCAAGGTTGCGATGTACCTTAAAGTGCACCGATTGTGCGTTTTCATATATTCCCTTTCACGTAGTGTGATATCGAGCTGTTTGCGAACGTAAAAACCCTGCAAAGTTTCAAAAATCAAAGCGCACGACAAACGGAGTCGTCGACTCCCGAGAAGAAGGAATCGGTTCTGAACAGCTGAAACGACTCCTTAGTGATTCCAGACTTCACTTCCTGTACTGACCTACGTAGGTTTGTAAGAAAAAGCCCCGCCTCTGGTCTTCATCGGCCGCTCGCCGACAGCGCTAGACCGATCGCGACAGACTGGGACGTCTGACCAATCAGAGCAGAGTATGCTCTCTGAGAGGAGGAGTTTAGGACGAATCATTGAACGAGTCGTTTGTGACACTGGGCGGGGGAAAGGTTTAAATGATCAGCACGTCAAAGTGTTTTTTGACCTCGGGTGAATGTACGAGACGTTTAAAAACAAAATTAGGCAGGTTATTATCAAAACCATAATAGGTACGCTTTAACAGGAAACACGGCAAGCATGTCTCACACACACACACACACGCACGCACGCACGACACTGCTGCTAAACTTAAATTCAAAAAGACTGGAAGTGTTGCGGACCTTTCAACATTTGCTAGAAGACTCTTTGTAACATCGAAAATCCCACAATGCATTTCTTTTCGAGCTTTCTTCCTCATGTCTCCGGAGCTCTCAAGGACTAAAAACCGATATCTAGATCAATACAGCCGGTTAAACAGTCATCTTCTTCCCCGCGTTTCACATCTCTCATTATATAATCCAAACACATGCCTGACGTTACTCGCTTGATGTCGTTTATAATAACCAAACAAAATCTGCCTACTTCCAGATTCTCAGCGGGACTTGTGACTGCTGTACTGCACGTACATGGTAAACACAGACGTGCACACAGGGCCATCTCGAAGCCTGAATGATGGGATTGATCTCCCAAGCAACAGCTAAAAAAGTGCGAAAAGGATGTTCATGAGAACGCAAACAGCACGTTCTTTCTGACAGATCACATATATGTCTGAATACTCGATTCCGATTGGCTGGAAGGTGTGCGTCCGAAGCGTCGGACGCAGACGTCGTTCCAGTCAGTTTAATCACCGTTCTAAACGGATGCACCGCCTATCTACAATTGTAACCGTAGTAACGGTACGGTTAACGCCGCATACGGTAGTTCAACTCACAGCTGCGTTATCAGTAGAGACTCGGCACAGACGCAGGTAACTCACACGTACGCTCTCTCTCTCGCGCGCTCGAATAACTTTATATTATAGTTCATTCAAATCAGTGTAATGCTCTAGGGCTGTTTCGCTCGCTCTTTTGACTAATCCCTCACTGCCATCAGGAATCCGTGGGTCAGGAATTTGTGCGAAAGTTCACAAGAACTCGGCGCGAAGGAACGTCAAACCTTTTCACCCGCATTCAGTCGAAACGGCTCAGTCGGTCTGGTTTTTTGCGTGCGCGTGTTCTTTAAATCTGCCTTGACTGTGTCGAGGTACATGAAAACAGTCCCGCAGGCGAAAGCACGCGTGGGACGGGAAATCCATGCTGGGGATATTCCATACTCACTTCACACATCTGTAGCTGAAAGATCCTGCGCTCTTTCTCCATCTCCTCGGCTATCTCGGCCCCGGTGATCTCCGTGCGGATCATCCCGTGCTGTTTGGCGTGCTCTCGCTTCTCCTTCTCGATCTTCGTACTGACGGACAGATCAGATCGGAGATATTACGCTCGGCCGATACGAGCGGCCGTGGGCGTAGCTACGGAAAACGTGACACTACTCACAACTTTGCCTCGTAGTCTTTCCAGGCTTTGTCGAAGGGTTTTTTGAGATCCTGTGAACGACACAGTGTTTGTTTAGTATCTGATAGCAGCACCTTAGTCTTCATTCCAGAAAATAAGCAAAGAGAGTCATCGTGTGTGTGCCCGTAACTACTTAACGAGGAGCAACGAGCTAATCGACGGATAAACGCGTGGCTAACAGGACACGGAGAACATACTAAATCCCCCATTTACACAACATCCTCTCTACTGATAAAAACGAGTTTTATATGACAACCAAACGCAAAAACCTTTCCGTGATCGTTTTTATAAATCAGGTGAATCATAACCCCGTTCAGATCCTTTCCTGAAACACAAAGCAGATATGAGCGGATGGTTTATAAGCGAGATGTCCTGCATGGGGAGGTGTTTTAATCCTCATCCTGAGCTTTCATGAGCAACTTTATGTGCGCTTTTTTTTTGCTGAGTTGGACAGAGAGAGAGAGAGAGAGAGAGAGAGAGAGAGAAAGAGAGAGAGAGAGACAGAGAGAGAAAGAGAGAAAGAGAGAGAGAGAGAGAGAGAGAGAGAAAGAGAGAGAGAGAGAAAGAGAGAGAGAAAGAGAGAGAGAGAGAAAGAGAGAGAGAAAGAGAGAGAGCGACAGAGAGAGAAAGAGAGAGAGAGAGAAAGAGAGAGAGAGAGAGAGAGAGAGAGAGAAAGAGAGAGAGAGAGACAGAGAGAGAAAGAGAGAAAGAGAGAGAGAGAGAGAGAGAGAGAAAGAGAGAGAGAGAGAAAGAGAGAGAGAAAGAGAGAGAGCGACAGAGAGAGAAAGAGAGAGAGAGAGAAAGAGAGAGAGAGAGAGAGAGAGAGAGAGAAAGAGAGAGAGAGAGACAGAGAGAGAAAGAGAGAAAGAGAGAGAGAGAGAGAGAGAGAGAAAGAGAGAGAGAGAGAAAGAGAGAGAGAAAGAGAGAGAGCGACAGAGAGAGAAAGAGAGAGAGCGACAGAGAGAGAGAGAGAGAGAAAGAGAGAGAGAGAGAGAGAAAGAGAGAGAGAGAGAGAGAGAGAAAGAGAGAGAGAGAGAGAGAAAGAGAGAGAGAGAGAAAGAGAGAGAGAGAGAGAGACAGAGAGAGAAAGACAGAGGGAGAGAGAGAGAGAGAGAGAGAGAGAGAGAGAGAGAGAGAGAGAGAGAGAGAGAGAGAGAGAAAGAGAGAGAGAGAGAGAGAGAGAAAGAGAGAGAGAGAGAAAGAGAGAGAGAGAGAGAGACAGAGAGAGAAAGACAGAGGGAGAGAGAGAGAGAGAGAGAGAGAGAGAGAGAGAGAGAGAGAGAGAGAAAGAGAGAGAGAGAGAGAGAGAGAGAAAGAGAGAGAGAGAGAAAGAGAGAGAGAGAGAGAGACAGAGAGAGAAAGACAGAGGGAGAGAGAGAGAGAGAGAGAGAGAGAGAGAGAGAGAGAGAGAGAGAGAGACAGAGAGAGAAAGACAGAGGGAGAGAGAGAGAGAGACAGAGAGAGAAAGACAGAGGGAGAGAGAGAGAGAGAGAGAGAAAGAGAGAGAGAGAGAGAGAGAGAGAGAGAAAGAGAGAGAGAGAGAGAGAGAGAGAAAGAGAGACAGAGAGAGAAAGAGAGAAGGAGAGAGAGAGAGAGAGAAAGAGAGAGAGAGAGACACACACACACAAATAGGTGGGAGGAGATAGATACTGTAGATAGATAGAGAGAGAGAGAGAGAGAGAGAGAGAGAGAGAGAGAGAGAGAGAAAGAGAGAGAGAGAGAAAGAGAGAGAGAGACACACACACACACAAATAGGTGGGAGGAGATAGATACTGTAGATAGATAGAGAGAGAGAGAGAGAGAGAGAGAGAGGAAAAAGAGGAGGAGGACAGGATGTATTATACACTTTGTTTACCGAGCAAATGGAGAGTCTCATCGCGTGTACATTTAGCTGATGCTGCAGAACTCTTTCGTACAGCTCAGCGTAACGCGGAGGCCGACGGCCTCTTCAAAGCCACTTAGAGGCTGCGATCGTATAACAGCCGTGTGCTCATCATCGACATCATCCTCATCATCACTCTCGTCGCCGCCGTCATCCTGACCGTACCGGCATCGCGTTATCGTCTTAGGGAAATTGCTTGAAGGTCACTCCCAGCCTTCATTAGATTAACAAAACAGCCGAGAAGTTTGGACAGTCCACCTGGAGTGTTTGCATTTGGAAAAAGTAGGCTCGTCTATTGAGATATGTTCCCGAAACGCCGATGATTTAAAAGATCTTGCGCGCGTGGTGTATCGACATTTAACGCTGGTACACCATAGCAACATA
>NC_030422.2:5621530-5646530 GCF_001660625.3 Ictalurus punctatus | reverse complement strand
GTATGCCTGCCCGTTAAATTAAACGCGAATACGAACGCATTTCCCGGGTAATGGTGGAGTCCTGACCTACGAATAGAATTCCAACCCCATAGAAAATGATTTCGCGTGGACTCTATTGTTCGCGTAAACACTGGGCGCTTATTGTTTTGGCCTTTGCGTCAAATCCGGCCACAGAAAGGTCAGATTCTGACCCTGCTGTTCTAAGCACGTCGCATGGGCGGGCGGGAACACCACGAGAGCGAAGAGCACAGCTGTATATAAATCTGCCTGCAGCATAATGCCAGCGGTGGAGACGCCGAGCATTCCTGGCTAATCCGTGAACTGCTACGGCTTCCTGTCGCCAGTGCGGGCGTACAGGAAGCCCAGTGAACCAGCAGAGCCGAGCGTATTAACGGCCGGGCCGAAAGCTGACGATCAACTGCTGTCCACATGAAGAGCGGATATAAAGAAGGACGGAGGAAAGTCCAGGCAAGCAGAAAGAGAGCCGAGTTTAAAACGGAGCCGTTTACCAAGTGACAAACACCTGCGCAAGTTCCAGTTCTGCACCAGCGACAGAAATGGAAAAAAAAGACGAGAAAACGCGCAATCAGAGTAAAGCGGTAAATCTTCCAGCAGGAATAATACATCGGTCAGGGCACGGACTCTCTGCGGAACACCAGGCTCATCTGGGAGCCATCCTCGCCGCTCGGTGTGAGCCCGGCCCTCGGAGAAACCACACGATTAGATCATCAGTCTTGTGAAGAAGAACGGCCAGGCTTCTAAATCCGGCGCACATCGTCTCCTAAGAACGTCCAGCAGGGGGCTGTTTAAAGTGAGAACTGGTAAAGGAGCCACCGGCTTGATAAAGCACTAGTCCAACAGAACGAAGGTCGACGATCCTCACCGAGAGCAGCTCTCTCGCTTAACGATCTTGAGCACTTCTAGAAGAGCACCAGCTCTCCCAAAGTCCAATTCTTTCATCCCATGTGCAATCATTCTGGAATATTTACAGATCCAGGACGTCATGCGAATTGACGCCTAATCAAGCAGGATCACGGCGACCGGAGCAGACGCGACACAGCGGGATTGCGCGATAGAACAATTTCAATCCTCTCTACAGGGTATTAGACTCCCATGATATGATGTTTACTCGTATACTCGTATACCCAGACCAAACCTTTATACATCTTCCATAAGAGTTCTGCAACTTAAAAAACACACACACACACCAAAAGAGGAGTCTTTTTCTTGATGAACCTATCGAGGCATGAATCTATAATGATTTGTGCGGGTGTTTTGAAGCCCTGCCCCCGTTCCCCATCTCAAAACCGGACCTTGCTTTTCGTCTCCAGGTCTACGGAGAAGGTTTAATATAAAAGAGAACCCGCCACGATAGAAACACGCGCCCGGTGCTACGACCTCATCGGACAACGCGCAAATAAGGAGCCCGGGTGAAACGCGGCGTCGGAGGTCACGTGCCGACTCCGAACGCCGCGCCGGAGCGCCAAAACGTAACGCGACGGCTTAAGGAGTACCGAGGTCAGAGCAGGGTCAGCTCAGAACTACGAGCACAACGCTGTAGATATGAATAAAGCGGACATGTTTACACGGCACTGGATAAGCTTATCGCGCTAAAGCCTCCAGAGCTGCGGGAAATGATTCATTCTAAGCAACACAAATCCCTTTGAAATATTCTAACTCACAAATGGTAGTAAGTAAGAAAGAACACGAAATAGTTAGTGTCCCGATGCGAAGTAGAGTCACCGTTACCACACCGAAGTCCGTTATTTTCCCACACCGGCACATCCCAAAGTGCTTTACTCCCCTTATACCACAGCAACCTGACAACAAGTGCCGTTTTCCATTCAGTAATGAACGCCACACGTATGTTTTTACATTTTTATAGTTATATTGAATGCTGTGAAACATTCTCTTGGAGTTGAATGTTAAAAAAAAAAAAAAAGAAAGTATTCGATACTCAAATGACGATTAAAAAAAATTTAAAAAGTGTTCAAACGGCGACATTAAGCCTGGTGGGTTTTTGTTTATAACGATGGAAGAGAAACGTCGTTTGTTAAAGCGGTTATACGTCAATGTGCCGAATATTCATAACGGACCGTGGAACAAATGGGTGTGTAAATCACATCATGGCACGGCGAATGGAAATCAGATGTGGTCCCGAGAGATTCACACCCCTACGGCAAACCGAAGGACACGGACTAATGCCCCGATTTAATTAGTGATTCTTTTGGGGTTTTTGAGTTTACGGAGTCTCTGGGTGGATTTATAGGAGGGAAGCGACGCCATCTGGGATTAACCCTCCAAACAATCTGCACTGTGCACCTGCAACTTCTGCACTTTACTTCCACCTGGCTCTTTCGGCTGCACAATTGCAATGAACTTTTTTAAAAAATTATCAATATTATTATTATTTGAAACATTTTTGACCCATAATTCAAATAATAGGGCGCACGGTGGCTTAGTTTAGCATGGTTAGCACGTTCGTCTCACACCTCTAGGGTCGGGGGTTCGATTCCCACCGTGTTCCTGTGTGTGCGGAGTTTGTGTGTTCTCCCCGTGCTGCGGGGGTTCCTCCGGGTACTCCGGTTTCCTCCCCCAGTCCAAACACACGCATGGTAGGCTGATTGGCGTGTCCAAAGTGTCCGAATGTATGAACGGGTGTGTGAGTGTGTGTGATTGTGCCCTGCGATGGACTGGCACCCTGTCCAGGGTGTACCCCGCCCTGTGCCCCATGGGACAGGCTCCAGGTTCCCCGTGACCCTGAAAAGGAGTAAGCGGTATAGAAGATGGATGGATGGATGGAATTCAAACAATATTCTTCTCAACTCTTTCTAAGCTTGGCTCAACTTGTCATGTGCCACTTTTCCACTGCGTTTTAGCGTCGCCTCAGCGCGGGGGCTGTCTTCCATTCCCCTCCAACGCAGGAATAACGTTTTATTAACGTATCATCGAAGCACTGCACAAACACACGCTCAGACCGTATTCCAAACACCTTTCCTGTTCACTGAACACGGAGCCTATTCAGGATGCAGAATAACGACGCCCTAGACCCTACGCAGTGCTCGATGTGACGAGTTCGATTCATCCGCGACAGGAGAGACTTGAGACTTGACAGGAGGGACCCGTTTGGAAACCGGTAACAAGCAAGACGTAAAAATCTAAGACGGAAACCGTCGGAATTTTATCTGTAAATGAGAGAGTCATTCAGACATTTATTCAGGCACAATACAGATCCACTCGTTAAGGAGAATTCCCTACTCCCTCGGCGCTCGGCTCACGTCTAGTACCGGCTCGGCTCGCTCGGGACCTCGACCACCGAGGTGGTACTAAAAAAAAAAAAAAGTACCAGGTACGAGCCGCAGTGGAAAGCCCTAAAAAGCACGAGTAGTCACATGATCCCTACCTGCCCACGAAACCCCCACGCATATGTTTTTTATTTTTCTATAAATATTGTTTATAGTGCTAATAATTAATAAAACCAGTGATATTAGCGACTATAAAATAAATGTTCAAATAAATAGAGAGATTTTTTTTTGTGCATCGGTGCTGTAGTCATATCTTCTCACTGTAACGTGATCCTCTGGAGTCATCCTCCCTATTCAGTCTATACTGTTTAAAAATATATGATCTGTTCCTCCAGTCGATCACTTGAGATCTACAGCCCAGGTCTGCATGATGGCTGGTCTGAACACTGGTCAGCGTTTGTACTCGTGTACAGGTACTCGTGTCTTAACCGTGTCTTTGGCTTCACGACCACGGCGGGTGTGTGCTTTCATTTCTCGAAGTGGATTTTGAGGTATGATTTGGATCGGTTTCCTGTTGAAAAAGCCAACCTGTTTTCAGGTACAGTTTCCCCGACAGACTGGGTCACATTTGCTTCCAGAATTCACCGATATGTACTGGAATCTATTCCTACCTGTGAAATGTTTCCTGTGACACAACCCCTGAGCAAAATAGATCCACCCGATGTTTAACAGCTGGCAAGGTGTTCTTGTTGATCAAATGTTACACACACGCTCCAAACATACAGTTAGTGACTGTGACCGAAGAGAATCATAAGTTCTCAGCACTTGTTTCCAAACTGCCTCGGACATATCTAGATGTTGTTTTGGATACTTGGTTTTCTTCTGATGACTCTTCCATGCAGGAATCAGTGCAGAGTAGAACGGTGCATCACCACTCCTGTGTCAGCTAAACCTTCCTACATCCTCAGTGTCATATGGAGGGTTTTGCCGTGCCTTTCTGGCTAGCCTATGGGCAACATGCATTGACTTCAACAGTTCCCATTTGAATGCACTGCATAGGAAATCGCAAGCTGGAAGCAGGCTGATATCTACACAGTCGTATCCATTACGGGATAGTAAGCATACCTAACAATCCCCGCCTCTCTTAACCTCCCTCGCCATCTCTCCTTCTGTCGAGCCACACATGATATTATGTCGTCAGTGATCCTGAGCCTTTCTGCACTCCGGACCTGCCTGATCCAACCTCTGGATGGAGCTCTCATCAACTGAAGGATACATTCTGCTACTGAAGACGACCCCAAGCAATGCACCCTGGAGATTGCTGAGGTACCATGGAAATGGTCTTGGACCTCATGGACGTTCTCGCTGTGGTTGCTGGGACGACGGTTGCAGCGATGTCCTTGGGACCGCGATTACCACATGCAGTTTTACACTCAGGTCTCCTTTAGTGAACGGTGGACTAGTTCAACACACAGACTTCATATAAACACCATCATGAACTTCCCTTTACTTTCACACTATCCGGTGTGACCCAGATGAGCACGGGTTCCCTTCCGAGTCCGCTTCCTCTCAACGTTTCTTCCTCATATCACCTCGGGGAGTTTTTCCCTCGCCACCGTCTCGCTCAATAGGGATACATTCACACACTTAAAATCTATATTCCGCGTTTATATGCTCCAAATAAAATTGAACTGAAATCGAATATCTTTGAATAGCATTCCTCTTGCATTGTAGGCTTCAACTAGCCTCACTTTCAGATCCTCAGGCAGCGGTTTATAGAAACGGATGTAGAAACCGAGGCTGAAAGAATCAGATAGAGTACAGAGAAAGAAGTCTGAAATGGTCATTAACCATAAATTCCTAATGACCATCCTTAACCTGAGTAATGAGTCCTAATGAGCCAGTTCAGGCTTAATGTCTTATGTTCCGAGACTTTACAAACTGGAAGAGGGTCAAAACTTTTGCACATCCCACAATTACAAGTTGATTTTTTTATTTTATTTTATTTTTTTTTACAATTTTCAAGTTCGTCCAATATAAAGTAAACGTGCATGGACATTTGTAGAAAAATGATCATGTTATTGATTTCCTAATACCTCGTTTTCCTATTAACCCCCAAGTCGTTTTTCTAGATCTTTCTGATTTCCACTTAATCGGCCTCTATGTTGACCTCGGTTTACGGATTTGGAAAAGTCTCAATAGACCCGTGTTGCCTTGGAGACACAGATAAGAGGAGGCAGGTCTATGCCGGGTGTTCCTGCTGACTAAGTGCATTTTAATTTCCACTGCACACATCTGAATAAAGATATGCGATGTGAAAGTCTGCGTTCGGTCAACGATCGGTGCTCATATAATTATTTATTAGGAAATACGCCACAGCACTGTTTTCCGAATCGGATCGGCCAGAAGGTGTTGATTAATATTTGTGAGGAGACATTTATTATCATTTTTCTCCACCGTCGCAGCTTTGTAACAGTCAAAGGCAAAGCTGTACCTCAGCATTTTCCACCACAGGAAAGTCTTCAGGACTTTTATTATTTTATGAATAAATGAAACATTATCAGTGTTGGGAATTTGCTTTTATACATTATGCACATCGTACTACGTAGGGCCTCTCTTTGCTCAAAGAGCAAGACGTTGGAAACGTTCCTTTACTATATTGGTCCATGTTGACATGATTGCATCAGATAAAAGCTGCACATTTGTCAGCAGGACTTTTATGCTGAAAATCTCCCACTCTACCATATTAAAAAGGTGCCGCGTTGGATTCGGATCTGATGACTGGTGAGGCCGTCGAAGTGCATTAAAGTCACGTTCGTGGTGCATCGCTACATCGGGAGCCATTATAAGGTGGGTAAATTAAGCTCACAAAAGGAAGTACACGGTCAGCAACAGTAATTAGATCGGCTCTTGCGTCCCAACGATGCTCGGTTGGTATTAAGGGGACCGTTACGTGCGAAATAAAAAAACATTCCCCACAACGCTACACCGCCACCACCACCCTGAAGTGTTGATGCAAAATTCTCACCCTTAAATTTGCATACTGCAGCAGAACTCAAGATTCATTAAGACCAGGTAAAAGGCGAGCGTCGACTTTCTCAATTTCGGAGACGGCCGTATGGACAGAGAGACTGAGGTGTAGCTCTTACCTTGCCCCGAGTTGTAGATTGCTTTGACTGACTTCTTCACCTTCTGTAGAGCCGTTCGGTCCTGATCCAGCGCCTGCCGAGAGTGACAAAAGAGAAACCAGTTTAAACACGTCCGTTAGCGTCGCATCAGAACACAGATCCGAATCGGAATCGGATTTTTTTTCCTCTTCTCTCCACAGACAACTGTTCGTTCGTTCAGGCCGCACCTCAAGACGAAAGCACAGGGGATTCAGTCGTTCGCTGTAACCATAGCAACAGGGCAAGACGCCCGTGTCGGACAACTTTTTTGGCACAGAGACGTGAACAGGCAGCGAGACAGAAACTCTCGAGCGCAAAGGCTTCTGTAATACCTACAGTTTCCATTAGACCTCCACCATTGAGAGGACTGGAGAAAAAGCACACAGATCTAATTACAGACTAAATGATTAAAGGAGAGACAGAAAGTCAGAGGGAAATATTTGAAATCCCACCAACCTCCTAATGCGAGTAGATGTACGCAAAACCAAGCTCGAACTCTCACGGGCTAAATTACTGGGAATAGCAGTGGTGCAGTCATGGCACACAGCTGCTTGGCAACAGCGTGAACGATACAGACTAAATCCACACATGTGTCTTGTTCATCACATGAGATTTAAAATCCAGATTTAAACCATTAACCCTTCTGGAATAATCTCTTCCTTTAAACCCTCAACACTGAAAAACATTTGTGTTGCGCTTTTTTTGGGTTTTAAAATCCCAACGTGACATGCGGCGTACCTGCCGAGCGACTAGCGGAACAAAAGAAATAAAGAATATATTATACACGGGGTGACTTTTCCTTATTTACGGTCTGTCTGTCTCACACACACTCGTCTTACCATCCTTATGAGGACCTTCAATTGATGTTAATAATTAACACTATGCACACACTTCCATCACATCCAACCCTCATATCAGCGACCAATAGGAAACCTTTTGGCTATTTCATTTTCATAACAGCTTCTAATAATAAAAAAATATATGATCGTTGAAATGTGCGATTCACGTCCTGGGAATCAGCATTTTTTTTAAATTACACATCTAATGCGATTGCATCGTTCGAACACCGGCGGTCCCGATCTGTGCAACCGATACGGTTCAAATATACAGAGCACAATGGGCATGCTCTCTAGGACACGCAGTATTATGTTATACAGTTACACAACCATGTTATAATGATTACAAAAATAATAATAATAATAATAATAAAAAGCCTTTAGACGACAAGGCTGCAGATGTCGGTCGGTTTAGCCAACTTTGGAGCTCTATTTCAGGTGAGGATGACCTCCGGTGCTGCTACAGAGATCGTTATGTTTAAATCGATCATTACTCCCAGGTCAGGGACTTTGTTTATAACGGTCGAGCGCTGCCGAGTGTACGTGTCCCGTCTCAAAATGGGGTGAAAACTCCCGCACGACGTTAAGGTGTGTACACGTCTGTAATTCCGTTTGTGTTTACTTCAAGTGTGACTTTAATGTGACGGATTGAGGATCATCAATAATCGCCGACTACGTTTACACGGACAGCAGTAATGTAATTACTGACCTTACTCTGAGTAAGATAATAATGTGATTAAGGTGTGTACACGAGTCGCTTTTAGAACACTCCTGTCATGTTCCCGTTTTACACGTTATAGAACATGATTAGATTAACAGCCCGCGTCATTACGTCACCGCGCCACGCCGTCCGACGTCCCTCCAGAATTTCACGTATCGACGTACAGTTCGTCTTCGATACAGTACTGTATACAGTTCTGGGTGTATTTATTTATGTATTTTTACGAACGCTTCAAGTGCGGTTAATTATTAGTCGTGCCGTACGTGCAAATAGACGACTGCTTGAAGCCGTGGGCTGCGTCTCAAATCGCGTACTTACCGTCTGTATAGTAGCCGAGATGCATGTATTTTTCCCCACTACAGGCCTATAGTAGGCAAGTTTGCGGTTTGGGACGCAGCCGAACTCTCTCGTTCGCCGTAAAACGTGAAACTGCCGTGTGTACGTGTCCTGTCGCACAATGCGGTGAAAACTCACGCGACGTTCATAATGCGGTTACGGTGTGTACACGTCTGTAACGCACGTCCATAATACGACTAAAACAGGAAATACTCCACCTGTCTTAATTCCATTAGAGCTTACTTCGAGTATGACCTTAATTAGATTAAGGTAAGTAAAAATTGCTGTTTAGATGCTAGTTTCTTAATTAGAGTATGGTCTTAATCGGATTAAGAGTGCTGCCTCTTCCACCGAGAAGTCAAGTTCATCTCGTTACTAATCTGTATGCCAGAACTACCGTTAAAGGATTCTTAAAACAAGAAGGAAGCTACTGAAGAAAAACCATTTCAGACACCTGACCTCGTTGTGACCTTGACACTGTTTGGCTCAATTTCAAAATCTAAACTCGGTTCATCTGCTGGTTACAAAAATTCCACATAAATCCTAAAAACTTCCAAACACCCGGACAAGAACGGGAATCTCGGAAGGACGGAAAACCCCCAAAAATATGAGGATGAGACAGAAATACACAGGCGCAACAACGCTGTTCAAGTGATTCAGCTCATAGAGACGAACAGCAGCAGCACGCCTTAGGCCCTGTTTACACTAGCGCGTTTTCCTAACCGTCGCTACGGTCACGCCTGTCGTCCACCCCACTCCGGCGGAGACTTCTGGAAACTCCGGGCTGGCGTTCCAGTGTAAACAGACCAAAACGCAGACTTTTATAAACAAAGGCGTGGCTCCGCCAACACTCGCCCCCTGATTGGGTCTTCCGGATCATCGCCTAAGACGTGACCATTACGCTACCTCGATTATACACAACAACACGGAGACTGAACCTCAAGCTTGCTTTGCTGGCTTATCACACTGCAGCTGCTACATGCGCAAGAGGCGAGCTACCATTAGAGCGATCGCCGACAAATCTCATCTCGAGCGGCGTAAGCCCTACACGGAACGCCGGTTCGGACCAACAACCGACTTCCTGTTTACACTCGCACGTTTACACTTGCATCTAATTAGTGACTGAATTAACTGTAATGAGTGAGACAAAGAAAAAAAAATATATATTTT
Organism: Ictalurus punctatus; assembly: GCF_001660625.3. Lineage (NCBI taxonomy): Eukaryota > Metazoa > Chordata > Actinopteri > Siluriformes > Ictaluridae > Ictalurus > Ictalurus punctatus. The sequence continues at coordinate 5,637,055 of NC_030422.2, read as the reverse complement.
TTTTAAAAACAGAATTTTTTACACTTGGGACATGTTGAGATACTCATGACTTGGCAACCTGAGCCTCGGCACGTGACTTCACCACGACGACGATACTGAATACTCGTACTGAAAATGGATCAGTGCTGTTCTCATTGGGGTTTTTTATTTATTTATTTTTTTTATTTACATGTACTGATAAACGTTCCGCATTCTCGAGTCGTCTAAACTCTAAACCGCGTGGATACGTACGCGTCAAACGTTTCCCCCCTCGAAAGATATTTTCAGAATCATGCCAGGCCGAATCCCCCCACCTCGGAGACAAAACCTTTCAGTTTTACTTCCCACACAAATTGCGTGTTTTGAAATTCGCCCCCGATCTCCTTCTAAAGCATCGAGCCCCGATGACGCCGACGTCGACTGTACGGCCGTCGGATCCTGGAATTCGGCGAGGAAACGAAACGGGAGCGATAAAACGGCCGGGTGGAAAAATCTCGTCGGCGGGCATGATGCGTCGACCTCGGAGGCATGCGCTTAGCAGATAGTCCAGCCGTGCTCTGACCTGCTGTGTGTTTACATCTTAGGATCAGTCTCAACACACCACTTCCTGTGAAGAGAGACCGCCAGGGAAGAAGGCAACAGAGCAAGCGAGCGAGCCGGAGAGAAGGCAGGATGCAGATGCAGAGTAGTGAACCACTGATAGTACTGCAGCATTCTCGTTTTGACCTTCCTGATGTAAACCGCGTAACCACGCACCAACGAGACTTTACTTCCTTATATATATATATATATATATATATATATAAATAATATATATATCACATCATTAAAAATGACAAGAAGTTCAAAAGGAAGTGAGGTGAGCAGCTGAGTTGTGTGTGAGGAAGCTGGCTGTGCTCCAGAGAACGTCCTAGAACTAGTGACAGCCATGTTGGTTTTTCAGGACACCGATAGCTTCCTGGATATCCGCAGGTGTCCTGGATCCTGGATATCCCAACTGCGTTGGGATTGGGAGAGTGAACAGATGGACTCCCTGAACAGTCTGTATATACACTGTAAAACAGCTCCGAGGTCTAGATTTGAAAAATCGATCGACGCTGCTCCGCTAAAATCGTTTAAAGTCCCCGTGGAGCACCTCGCGTTATTCGGGACATTTTGAGTGGCTCCTCCCCCTTTTGAAACGGAGCGACGTTTGTGTTTCTGAGCCGCTCAAGATCACAGCCATCACCTGTAGCCAAAAACACCAGTGGACGGTTCGATATTAATACGGCCACCGATATCGTTATCGCAATAAATACCAGACGATATCGCGATACAGTTTAAAGCCCGTATCGCCCGTCCCTGCCGTATCGGTAGTAGAGAGAGGCCGTACACGAGATAGAAATGCGAAAACATTGAGAAACTCATCAACACCTCCTAGTAGTCAAAACCGGCTATGCCGAGTCCGCTACCTAGACAACTGGGTAAAGACGCAAATTCCACGGCGAAGGTAAATTCGTTAATCATCTCATCAAATTAGATCTGAATCCCTTTTCCACTTGGTTAGCATCACTCGCTCACTTCTGATTGGTTGGTACCCATAACGTATCCTTCCGATAGTCGGTCTGCTGGCAGCCATGTTGGAATGGCATCGCTCTCGGCCAGTCCTCTTCATCCTCTTCTTATCTACTGGAATGGGACGAGGTCCATGAACGACAAATAAATTTACAAAATATTTCAAAACACGGACTTGACGTGGTTGACAAATGCGGCGTTAAATAACATAACGTATCCAATATCGCACAATTACCATCATTTCTCATCAGGTTGCTTCATCTACTATGACGACCACGCAGTCAAAAAGTCGTCCGGTGAAAGAGCGCAACGTTTTTGGTGATGTCGAACGTATTCTAGCTATATCATCCGTGGCCATCGTTTTAGGGACTTCCCTAACGAGACATCGGATCAATTTACCAGAGCGGCTTCGGAAATAACGGTAACGGAGTGCGCGAGGGTATCTCGCGCCCACAAGAGCAATTATATCCACACACGATCACGCTCTTGACTCGCTGCGGCGAGGAACCGTGACGTTGGATAAGGAGAACAGAGTGATGAGAACGGCCATCGGGGAGAAAATGACAGAGCGGCCTAGCAGGTGTCCTCACCATCCGGCTCATCAGCGTCAGGACCATGGTGTAGAATGCTGCCACGCTTGATCTCATTAAAACCCACACATACTACTACAGTCGCCATGCCAACGTCACAAAACACAACATCAGTTGCCATGCCAAAATCTCTATTAAAATAAATAAATAAATAAATGAATGAATAAAAAAATCCCAATAAGATTGCTTGTTTGTTTTTTTGGAAGAAGACGTCGACTCGATGTCCCGTGACGTTCCCATGACTCCGGCTTTACTGACTGTTCATAAGCATTCATAAGCATCTTCATAAGCGAGTTATGAGCGTGTTGTGAATGTCTGAACAGAAAGCATGATTTCATCGGTGCAGATGTTTATAACTGCAGTCTTTTTATTATTATTATTATTATTATTGTTATTATTATTTATTCCAGTCATATACAATATAGATTCACACGTTTTTAAAAAATAAAATAAATAAATAATGATCTCATAAGCAGGAGAAACAGAACATGCAAAGCCGTGTTCCTTGAGGAACTTACTGGCTGTGCGCTCCATTGAGAACACATGTTCGACTCGAGCTTCACAAGAATCATGAGGTCATGTTCTACACTGAGGAACTGCTGGAAGAACAAGCACAAATTTCTCCAAATTTACCCCCACATGCACACACACACACACACACACACACACACACAACACTGCAATCGAAGATTATGTAAATCTGAGTGTAAGGTAATGTATTGCTTAGGGCTTTTAATTTGTAAAATGTAAATTAAGACTCATTCTAAAGCGCCACGTGTTTTTAAAGATTCAACAGACAGTCTTCAGAGGAAACGTTGAAAATGTCGGCCATGTGGAAACGGGTCACGGTCTCTACAAAGGACATTGAACAAGTGATTCGTCGTCCTGCGAATGTACTCTATATAGCCAAAGGTTTGTGGACACCTGACCATCACACCCATGTTCTTGTTGAATCGTATATACAGGTTTTAGAGCAGCATCTGCTTCCATCCAGATTTCCATCCCGTCTTTACTTCTGAGAGACTCCGCCTCTCTACGATCCCCTTTTCACACCCAATCATCTTACTGACCTGTTCCCAATTAACCTCATTACTTGAAAAAGAGTCCTCCAGCTGTTACTTTTTTTTTTTTACTAACACTTACTTTTCCTGCCTTTTGTTGCCCCCCCCCGGCCCGTCCCAACTTTTTTGAGACGCGTTGCGGCCATCGAATTCAAAACGCTACACTTGCTCAGTTTAAACCGTCGATTATGACGACCAACATATAGGCTTGTGAGATTTGCGAATGCTGTTTATATTTACATTCATTTACATTTTACACGGCGTCCCAACTTTTTTGGAACTGGGGTATCGGTCGTAGTCCTTGACAGAGCTACCATGCAGAATTTAAAGCGGAAACTGACAAACGATTGGCCTTTTAGGAGACCAGAAAAGCTTCAGTAAGACCTGCACACTCATCGCCGTGTACACAGATGTAGGTCAGCGGGAAACTGCAACAACCGGCCACCAGATGAAACACGACACCCTCTCCCTCTCCCTCTCCCTCTCTTTCTCCCTCGGCGAAAGAAACGGCACACTTTAATGGCCGTGTGTGGAAAGCGGAGTGTTTAATTCCAAGAAAAGTGCTGAGGCCAGAGTTTATTGGCTGTTGTGAGTCAGAGCCGAAGAACCACTCCGCTACCCTCCTCGGCTTTTAAGGCTGCCAAGGAGGGAGAAAGCAACACATTTTTCCAGCTAACACTGACTACAGAATCAGCACGACTGAGAATATCGTCACGTAACACTGACTGAACCCGGAGCCCTTGTCAGGATCAACACCGCCGAGACATGCCAAAGCATTCGCAGGCTCAGCGAACAGAACGCAGGGTTCCGGATGGATAGAAATAAATAAATAAATAAATAAATAAATAAATAAATAAATAAATAAAAAGCGGCTCGTCGTTTTAACGATGTCGTGTTTATTACGTGTCCATGGTAACGGACGTTCTGATACTCAGCCCGGAATGTTCGAGTCTTCTTCAGCCCTTAAGATTTTATGGTCTCCGGCTAAAGTCCGAATCAGGAACCGCACACTCCCACACAAACACACACACACACACACACACACACACACACACACAGAGTCAGGTGGGGATTCCCCAGGAAGTTGAGGAAAGCCAGTGCATACCTGGGCCGATGATTCTGGCTGAATGGAATATGCTTCCCCAAACACACGATTAAATAAATAAATAAATAAACAAACAAACACATTTTAGAAATGCCTACATCAGGTAGAGAAGCCATTTCACGCACATCTTCGTTTTCATCTATAAACTCTCCAACTTTAAAAGGGAAAAACAAACAAACAAACAAACAAACAAACAAAAAACACGTCCCATCGAACATATGACGCGTTCTTAACGGATACATATATAGATACGAACAGGAGGGGTACTAATCACGGGTTTGTTTGGTTTTGCGACGTCTCTGACAGACTTCGCGGTGATCCCTTGCGAGGTTTGGATTTTTAATGCCAAGCTGCGAGATATGAAGCTCACGGGACAAACAAAGACAACGTCCATTACGCTGTGCGATGCATTTAGAGCATCCTTAGTAACTGCCGGTCAGGGTCCTGGTGGGTTGGGTCTCATTTGGGGAAACGCAACCAATGAAATTTTTTTTTTTTTTTAGAAAATATAGCTGGTATGTACAAATCAGATATCAACCGTGTGAAGCCGTTATGAACCGGAACGATGTACTTGAGGTTGAGGAATTGTCGGCGTTTCCCAGGACGTAGAGTTTGTTTATTTGTTTATCTATTTTGAATTTAGTGTGGTTCAGGCCACTCTTAATTTGGATTGAAATCTAAATACGGATAGATAGAGGCATCGTGCGACACCTCTACTACTATGACTGTTAATCTTCCTTTGTAAGACTCACATTTTTCAGAAGGGAAAAAAAAAAAACCCCAAAAATCAACAATGAGCCAGATGTGGAACATACAACATCAGCGTTCTTTACTCAATCTCAAGTCCAACCCTTAACCCAAATCAGCACAAGAAATAAGTAGGTCACTCTGACCACACTCACAGTGCTCGCTTCTAACGTAAACAGATTAACTCATTTCACATGACGTGAATGACTAAACACTCAAACGGCATATCCGACCGCGTACACAGAAAACCCAGTCCGGACCAGCAGTCAGAAGAGATCGAGCAGGGCTACGGCGAGGGGAAGGCTGACCGCGACGGGTTTTTAAACGAGAAGGGTCCTGAAGAGATCGAGTCGAGGCTAGGGCGGAGACAGGACGAGAGCTGCAGCACTCGAGATTCCACAGGAAACGTGTCCCAAAAAGAATGCGCCATGCCATCCTCAGCCTTTTCCTGAGAAACCGTCAATTACATAACCAGAGAGTCCCAAATACGAGTTTAGAAAGTGCACGCTGATATCGGCACCCTCGGAAAACATGAGCAAACGAGGCTCTATTCTCGATGTATAGTTTGAACCTTTTGAATTTTTTGTTCAAAAAAATTCACAACACAGGTTTATATATAAAAATTATATATTTGAAGTATATTCCCATTGACATTTTACTGTTTTTTTTTTTTTTGTACACTTTGGTGACTAGGAACAGGAAATTGTTCAAGCATAACTTAACAGGGGTATAAATATGAGGTAACACACAGGCCAAATTCCCTTAGTCATTCATAACAACGGGTGAGATCAAGGAATATAGCTGTGATGTGCGGCAAAAGGTTGTTGAGCTTCACACAATGGGAAGTGGATATAAGAAAATAGCACAAGCATTGAAGATGCCCGTTTCCACCATCAGGGCAATAATTAAGAAGTTCCAGTCCACTGGACATGTTATGAATCGACCAGGAAGAGGACGTGTGTCTGTATCGTCTCAACACACTGTGAAGAGGACGGTTCGAGTGGATAAAACATCTCCAGGTATCACAGCTGGAGAACTGCAGAAGTTAGTCGTGTCTTGGGGTCAGAATGTCTCCAAAACTACAATCTGAAGTCACCGACATCACCACAAGCTGTTTGGAAGGGTTTCAGGAAAAAAGCCTCTACTCTCATCCAAAAACAAACTCGAGCGTCTTCAGTGTGCCGACACTACTGGAACTTCAAATGGGATCGGGTTCTACGGTCAGATGAAACCAGAATAGAGCTTTTTGGTAATAAACACAGAGGGGGCTTTGGAGCACAGAGAGGTAGCCGTATGGAAAAGTACCTCATGCCCACGGTTAAATATGGAGGAGGGTCTTTAATGTTTTGGGGCTGTTTTTCTGCCAGAGGACATGGACATTTTGTTAGGATACATGGCATCATGGACTCCATCAAATATCAACAGATATTAAATGTAGACCTGACCGCCTCTGACAGAAAGATTCAAATGGGCCGTGGTTGGATCTTCCAGCAGGACAATGTTCCAAAACATCCATCAGAATCAACATAAAAATGGTTTACTGACCACAACATCAAGGCCCTGCCCTGACCATCCCAGTCCCCTGACCCGAACCCCATAGAAACCCTGTGGGGTGAACTGAAGAGGAGACTCCACCAGCGTGGACCTCGAGATGTGAAGGATCTGGAGAGATTCTGTATGGAGGAACGCTCTCAGATCCCTCGCCATCAGGTATTATAGGAGAAGACTCCGAGCTGTTATCTCGGCAAAGACAGGTAGAACAAAGCATTGACTAAAACGGTGCCAACGATTGTTGCACACCGATATTTAACAAAAGATATCAATATTTTTTTTGGATAAACCTGTTGTTTTTGCAATTGTTTGATATCCATGAGAGCAGAGCATTTCTGGGATATTCTTTTTTAAACAAAAGATCAAAAGAATAAAGACCATTTTTCACAGCCTTCTTTGCTCATATTTTCCAACGCTAGCGGAGGACGCCGTAGGTTCCTTCAGGGCTCCCGGATTTTCTGGTGGTGCCCTATAATGACCTTGTATCGCACTGGGTGTGTGTTATTCCTGCCTGAAACCTAGTGTTCCTGGGATACACTCTGGACCTGAAAACCTGATACTGAACATGAATCAATGTATTAGCACAATGGAATAAAAACAGACTGGCGGTCAGACAGTGCGTTATCATCATAGCAACTTTAACGCTTCTAACTGAAGGCTAATCGCGAAGCAACGTCCCAGTGGTGTGACCGGTTTCACTACCAACAATCACATCATTTCATTTTCATGACTATCGAGTTTCAGGAGTGCTTCACTAGCATCAGACGGTAAAGCTGCAACAACTAATTTCATTATGGATTAGTTGGGTCTGTGACGTCACTGTCGATTACCCCCCCCCCCCCCAATCAGTGATGTCACTTCACATTTCGATGAATAAATGAAACATCAGAGGTCACAGAGAGGAAAACCGCACGATCCAGCTCGTCCAAAACCCTTCAAACAAACTCGTAAGTGTATTAACGTGGCTCGTCGTGTCCAGACGCCGCGAACGGATACGTGCGCTGTTTAACGTGTTCCCGACGCGTTTTCTTCAGCGCAGAACCGCTTTAAAGCGTGCGGACGATCAGGATTCATCGCTTGTGAAAATAATCGTTATTTGCAGCCCTATCAGATAGAGAATCAGGTACTCGGGACGTAGCGAACGCCCGGCCGGCGGGACTGCACCCTGCGCCAGTGACATGACAATAACTTTCCTTTACTTTCACACTATCCGGCGTGACCCAGATGAGGACGGGTTTCCTTCTGAGTCCGCTTCTTCTCAACGTTTCTTCCTCATTTCATCTCAGGGAGTTTTTCCGTCGCCACCGTCACCACCGTCTCGCTCAATAGGGATAAACTCATAAAACACACTTAAAATCTCTATCCCGTGTTTATACGTTTCCGTAAAGCTGCTTTGAGACAACGTCCGTCGTTAAACGCGCCACACAAATAAAACTGAACTGAATTTGACCTTAACTTCGCCAGTAGCGAGTACAGGACCAGAAATTTAGCCGACGATTATACGACGTTCATCCAGTCTGTACTGCACAGCCCTGATCTCCAGATCAAATTTTAGACTACACTAATGTTTTTGTCCCAGAAGGTAGCTCAAGGCACACAAACGAGCCAGGCCGTGACAGCTCTTGAATGACAAGCATGCACCAAACACACACTTCAGTCACAGCTGAATGCAGCTCTGTCTGCTATTATCGTGCTGACAAAAGGACCAGCGAACGCCAGAGGATCCGCACAGCCCGAGCGCTCGAGGGACGGTGATGCAGCAAATCAGGCAAAACTGCAAATCAGAGAAACACAGTGTGACGTGGACTCGTTTAAAAAAAAAACCTCACATCTGCTCAACAGTCTCTTTCCATAAATTATGAATAATACCACACACACATCTGTATTACAAGGATCGGGGAAGGGAGGGGGGGGGGGGGGGGGGGGGGTTTGTTGTTTTTTTTAAAAAGTGCTGATGCAATAGATATTCCTGCTCTGCTCGAATGGTTTGTTTAAGGTCAACTCACATCGTGTTATTTTCCTAGCTATTGCACACAGATGTCTCCAACGTTCTGGAGACAGAATGACACTGAAGACATTCTATAAGCACAAAGCAGACTTCTTTTTAATATATATACATATATATACACATATATATACACACACACACACACACACACACACAATAAATGCTGACTTGGGAATCAAGTGGATCGTTGTAGTGGGGTTTTTTTTTAGCATCCAAGGTGATCTTTTATTATTATTATTATTATTATTATTATTATTATTATTATTATTATTTGGACACATGCTCTCCAAATAATCCTCCGATTTCCAAATTGGCCACAAACCGATAGTTGGAGATCGGGTCAATCATGAAATGAAGTCAGCGGAGAGAGTGATCGCAGTTGGAGTGGAAGAGAAGGGTGTCCTATGTGATCCAACATGCAAGAGCAAAACAAAATGAAGAATTCTGGAAACACTAAGCTTCTTCCAAAATCCACTCCCAAGCCTCCGTATATTAAACCCCTTCATATTTTTTAAAGCAACACTTTTCAGTAAAAGCTGAGAGAGTGATACAGACTCTCCTTATGTACATTCACCTTTGAGTACAGGAACATGAGGCCATTCTCTCTCTCTCTCTCTCTCTCTCTGTGCCATGTATGTAATGTGACCTTCCAAACAGTTGTAATTTGCATCTGTTTTTAGCTTCGTCAGCCATTCCTTCTCTTTCCTTTAGGTAGTAATGTGGAAGGATACCAGATCGTTTCTGCTGTAGCGATCCTTGAAACAAATAGTCAAAACGTAAAGATCGTCCCCCGAGTAATCAACCGGGAAAATGAGTACGATTTGGTGTTTTTTTTTTTTTTTGTCTAAATAGAAAACAATTTTTGTTAAATAGGACTACCCTCGAATGTCATATCTAATATGTTACATATCTAAAAGGCTACCTTGAGGCGTACAGACAGAAGACAGATTGTTCCGGTAGACTTCTGAAGGGATTCATCATCAATAAAGATTACTGGGCTTGTTCCAGAAGAAGCCACGTAAGCCCAAACTATGACACTACCTCCACAGTGCTTGACCAACGAGCTTGCGTGTTTGGCTCGGATAGATTTTCCCACTTTTTCCTCAGCTTCGAAATGGCTTGCTTTTCTCCCATAGACAGCTCTCTGGTCTTCATGTTAGTTTATCCTTTTTAAACAACAGACGTAGTCTTCACAGGTGAAACCCAGGGTGCAAACCGAGAGTAGACATTCAGCACTACTAACCGTTTAAACAAATCAATCTAACATCGCACACCGGGGCAACAACAAACACCGGTCGGTCACGAGTTCCAATATTTTTGATCGCTTGAAAAGTAGGCGGGTGCCGTTTTCCAAGACGTTTAACACGTCTAGACGTGAATATCAGGAAATGAAAGCTAGAATTCTGATCCGTCGTCTCGTTCATCTCTTAATCTCAAACCCAAATGTCTGCAGCGTCCACTATAGCACAAACAAAAGAACTGGCTTTGCCGTTCCAATACTTTGAGGGGTCTTAGTGCTGACAAAGTATGAAGAGTGGTGGTTTTAAAAGGCTATTAGCTCAAGCGGAAGCGCCGAGTGCCAGGCACATATTGCTTTCCGTTAATGAGGAGCAGCTATTCTCAATCGCAACGCGACTTAAAGCGGCTAATGGCGTAGTCTATTAGCGCTTAATGGCATAGAGATCTATTAACATTCGACGGCTCCGTCCTTGCTCTAATGCTACACTGCTTAAACGCTCAAATATCCACTGGCTAGCTGCACGGATCAAACATCTGTTCCTGGGCATCAGGGATCGGCATCTCCAGGAACCGTGCACGAATCGCTGCTTCTCTGATGCCAAACGGAGCCTGCGCGTCTCACAAAGTCAGACGGAACGTATTCGACTTTCACCACTCAATTACCGCAGAAGAAAACTCTGATGACGTTCGATTCGGCCTACGGGGTCGTGGACCGACCTATTCGGGGCGGCTATAACCCGCTGCGTTCGAGTGAAAACGCCACGTCTATACCTCGGCAGGTTTTGCTGCAGTGCAGAATATTTCAGCATGTCCTTGTATGAGAGATTCAGGCAGCTCCCATATCGCCGAGGCACCATGCGCACAGTCACTCTGCAGACAGAGGCTTATCAACCCTGGCAGCCTTCCCTTAGAGGACCTCCTCTCACCCGTACGCCCTAGCAAACGACGCGCTTTTAAAAACGGCCGATAACGACGGCAAAGTGGCGCTCGTGATGGAAGATATAACGCCAGGCTTTTCCAGAGTTCATTCAGGTTCACCAAAGCTAAAGACTATGAAAGGAAAGCATTAGTGAAAGGGGGAGAACGAGTACGCCGTTCTACCCGGCCATGTTTTCAGCAGGCCGTCTATACGTCGACGGTGCCATCTGTTCCTCGTATTCAACACGGGAGAAACGGGAATGTGAGCGACGCCATGGAAACTATTATCTCGCACAGAACGAGGGATTAGGATGGAAAGAGATGGCAAAGAACAGACAGAATGGGGCCGGAACAGATGGGGGTCGAGATGAGCACGAATAGAAGAAACGGCCTGGCGTAAGCGTCCAACAAGTATTTAAATATTCGCAAGTAGTTGATCTAAACAATAAATCAGATATACTACATCGATTGAAGTCTAAGTACCAAACTGCCGTCATCCTGCAACGTCCCTCGAGATGTACGCATCTAATCTAAACAACAAAATGCAAATCCTTTTCATTCATTCATCTTCAATAAGCATGTTATACTGGTCAGGGTCATGGTGGTTCTGGAGCCTAATCCCAGGAATACTGGGTTTGAGGCGGGAATACACCCTGAATGGGATACCAGATCACCATGCACACACACACACACACACTCAATAACACCTAGGGCAATCCAATCTTAACCAATCCACGTATTAGTATGTTCTTGGGAGGAGGGAGTCAACCTGAGATCACTGCGGAAACCCATGTAAACATGTGGAGAACAGAATCTCCATGCAGACAGTAAGCCGCGGATAGAAGAGTCCAGATTGCATCATCGGTCCAATACCGATACTACGTACCAGATCAGTTTGTCCCTACTTGTTTTGATGTTAGTGAAAGCAAAGCAGCCAGAAAAGGACGGAGCGAGGGAGCAGAACTGGACGGGGACACTGAAAGCAAAAACCTCCTTCGTGTCACTATGCCAGACGACTCCGAGTGCAAATGTGTTTTACATATTTACACACACGCTGTTGTCACAGGTCGTGCATGACAAACAAGCACAAACGCCAACAGGCTTAAGTATGGAAGAATGCACAACAGGAAGTGCTGTTATAGGGAGGAAAATAAATCAATCAATCAACGAAGGGGTGGTGTGATGTGGCCCAATATAAAGCAGAGTCACTGTTACAACCCCGAAAGTAGATTATTTCTCTACAGCAGCACATCCCAAAGTGTTCCGTCTCTTATACCACAGCGATATCTTTTTAGCGAACACCACGTCATACTAATTACGCGTTTATAGTTTAATTGACGTTTCAACAGCTATATATATATATATATATATATGTTCTCAACATCCTCTATAAATGGCTCTGGGTGGAAGAAACGGCATACTCATTTTCATTAGCCAATCACGGGAGTCTGTGAGGTCATGTATGCGGAAGGGGGCAGATAGCGTTTCCCTCGGATTGTGTTCAGCTGCATCGTGATTCCGCACGAGTTCGACCGGCTGGTCGTGTCACGGAGGAAGCACGCGTTACCCTTCACCCGCCATGTTTGAGAGAGCTGGGTGGTGGGTAGGAATTGACAAGCAGTCAATAGCGCCGGAGTATAAAATCCCTGATGGTTCATCTGAGACACTGGCTTGGTGAAAGGTGAGTCATTGTGGTCTCGCTGCCTGCCAGTGAAAGAAAAGCCACCTGCTAACGAGGATAAGGACCTGACAGACTGCACACAAGAGAAACCAAATACCACCATATGGAACTCAAAACCCATTAAAAAAAAAAAAACCTCTACAGAGTGACTAAGCATCAAAAACAGCATGGAAAATCACTGATAAAGAGAGAACATCTGTGCTTAAAGCCACAAAACAGCATGTAATCGATCAGGACTTAAACCACACATGGTGACGAAATGACATGTTGGTTGTACCACATGACATGCTCTCAAAATGTAACACGGGTAGAGAGGACTTAAAGAAACCCTGGCTAGCTGAACCACTAACTGAATACGTCATGCCATATAGCGCACTGTTTAGGTGTATTTTGAAGCGCGGGTGCCAATATTTCCAACACGAAGATCATCCTAGCAGGGAAAACGGAATTTTACAACAGAAATCTGTGCACATACACATGGCTCATGAATTCACAGGCCAGTGTTCACCTACATGAAATCAAGTTTCCAACCACCTTTCCCCGTAACCGTACAGCGTCCTTTCCCCTTCAGTGAACCGGCCAATTTTACAACACGAATCCTTGCACTTATCACTATTCGATTTTGTTTTGGGGTTTCTGTTTCGTTTTTTTTCTCCAAATGTACACCAAGCGACAGTAAGAAAACAACGAGGGAAAAATCTGGTGCAACCATTACTTATTAATTAACAGTTTTTGTTTTTAGCAATCATGGAGGCCACAGTCTCACCCACATGTTTACCGCTGACTCACAAGGCCGAGGCCAAAGTTCACGTACATAAAATCAGTCTGAAGCCAAACTAACCCACCTTTCACCATAACCATACAGTGTCCTTTCCCCTTCAGTGAATTGACCTTTCCCCTTCAGTGAATTGTCCTTTCCCCTTCAGTGAATTGTCCTTTCCCCTTCAGTGAATTGTCCTTTCCCCTTCTGTAAATTGTCCTTTCCCCTTCTGTAAATTGTCCTTTCCCCTTCAGTGAATTGACCAATCTGCTGGATGCATTTTAATTAGCGTTTTCCAAAGCGATTCCTGAATTACCACACGGCTAATCTGTACGGTTTAAACAAGTCGACTGAATTCTCCACGGACTATTAGATTCCCTGGATAGTTCACTATATTATCCATGACGCGCTATATAACATAATCCAGTGTATAACCGATGTGCTGTTTCTGAACAAAAGCATAGAGATTTCCTTCCGATTTAAAGTCTCTCGTCAGAACGGATACCCGGGCAGCTAACTTACCTTACAAAAGCGTACAAATATAGGTGGAAAACAGTATTTAACGACCATCGAAGGCAACAGGGATTCGGTATTCGGCGCGTCACTTTGCGTACTTCTGTATTTTTACGGTTTCGGTTCGCTTGATTATTTGTAACATTCAAATCGTTTATCCAAATACACGTCACGACTTTATGTTTCTGGAGCGGCCGTTCGTAAGTGAATTCATCACGCAGTGCTCTATACAGAAAAGTCTGTGTGATAAATAGTGAGTGAGGGAGTCATTTTAGACGACACACATGCTGGAGCAAACCATGTGATCTAAAGCACTAAATCATTGAGGATGATGTAATATGACCAGCTTGGGGTTTGGGTTTTTTTTTTAATTATTATTATTATTGCTAGGATGAGTCATTCTGGTGGAGCACCATCTAAAATCACCAGACATCTTTATCCCCTCATCTGTTTTGGTTAAACTGGCAATAATACGTTCGCCGAGTGTTCGATTTCTCTAATGAACAGTTAGAGATATTATGTTGAGCTCATGACGGCCCCAAGGTAAAAGCCGCATGATGAAAAGGACTGCTTGTAAATAGAAAACATAAAGAAAAAAAGAAAAGGATGTTTTAATCCCAGTCACATGACCCCGATTTCAGACTCGCACTCGCCTCGGTCATCTGGACGACCTCCGAGCAAGCCGCAAGAGACTCTGCGTTAGTATTTCCATAGTTAATATTGGAAATACTGTGTTTTATAACGTACAGTGTTGCACAACTCCACTAATATTAGCACTCTTGGTAAATATGAGCAAAGAATTGTTTGATATCCATGAGAGCAGAGTATTTTTTTTTTGTGGAATTTTTGGACAAAAGATAAAACAATAAAGATCATTTTTCACAGCCTTCTTTGCTCATATTTACCAAGGGTGCCAATATTAGAATCAGAAGATCCTGATCCTGTCTGGTTTGAGGCGCTGCCCTTTGCCCTGAGACAAACTAATTTTATTCAGGGAGGTATTTCAGCTATTTTCTTCTCACATTTATGTCTGATTTATATTAATGCAGAATTCAAAAAAAAAAATTGTGAATTGGGGGAAAAAAAACTATGTAAAGAAAAGAAAAAAACAAAAACAAACACAGGGACTAGCCTGTTGTATGCTTTTTGGTGCGATAAACAGTCAGTACGTTTACGTGGACAACAATAATCCGATATTAACCCGATTAAGACGACACTCGGATTAAGAAACTCGCATGTAAACAGCGAAAAGTGCAAATAGACGACTGCTTGAAGTCGTGGGCTGCGTCCCAAACCGCGTACGTACCTACTACAGTATATAGTAGGTGAAATACATGCATCTCAGCTACTATATAGTAGGTACGTACGCGGTTTGGGACGCGGCCCACGGCTTCAAGCAGTCGTGTATTTGCACGTACGGCACGACAGATAATTAACTGCACTCAAAGCTTTCGTAAAATTAAAACTGAAACACCCGAGACTGTATACGGTCCCATAACGAAGACCGACCGTACGTCGATACGTGAAATTCTGGAGGGAACGTCGGACGGCGTGACGCGGGGACGTAATGACGTGTGACGTTAATCCATCTACATTCTATAACACGTAAAACCTGAACGTGAAAGGAGTATTCTAAAAGCGACTCATGTAAACACCTTAATCAGAATATTGTCTTATTCAGAATAAGGTCAATAATTACATCACTGCTGTCCGTGTAAACGTAGTCAGTGAAGTAAAATCTACTTCAGCCTGAATAATGTTACCAAAAATTTCTGTATTGGCCCATCCTCCTATCCTTCCTCTTCTTCTTCTACCTATA